>NC_068365.1:53227282-53535615 GCF_020536995.1 Dreissena polymorpha
AATGCCGGTTATTTTTTGGTTGACTTTTCGCTTTGATATTGTATTATTAAGTCGTTTTTTACTATAGCTGCGCCTGTAAATAGATTGGGTTTCAACAACACACTTATTCGTTGAAAGAAATTCGAAGTTGATATTCTTAACCGAAAACCCAGTTCACTTGCAGCTGTTTCCGACACCGGAAAGTTTCCTTAGCAAATAATTGTACGTACATCGTCGTAAGTCATAAACATTCATAATATGCTTATGTTTGATTACAGCTGAATAAAACGTATATGCATATGAGCTGTTCACGTGAATTGCTATTCATGCATTGGTACATATTGCTTTACATGCACAAATACATGTCAACATTATCGTGTTAGACCAATAAGCGACATCGATTTGGCTATGAAATCTATGAGGTAGGCTTAAAAATTTATTGTTGCTTTTTTCAACGCAATTTTATTTCAAAATTGCAAACTTATACATAAATAATATGAAACGTTACGCAGTAATGTAATCCAGTCAGAGATGTGAATACTGTTTACAACTCTTAAGTAATATAAATACATTTTGGAAAATTTCTAGAAGAAAGTATTAATTTTCTTGTATGTAATACGCTCTTAAGGGTTGAATGTAAGCTTAAATTATGACAATTGTTAGTCTTTGATTGATATTATTGAACGTTTAACGATACATTGTCTTCAATACTTTTCAAAGCATCACGTTTTAACGATCTTAAAAGAGCAAGCAACAATATAGTATGTTGACATAAACATAATCTGCTTTTTAGTATCTGCATTACACCCTAAGCAAACCATAACTCCATAAAAACAAAACATTTGGTCTGGTACACTTGATGATCAGTAAAGAGAAAGTTCATTGTATAGCACATTTTCCTGCCTCTTTTTTTCTCGGAATCTCATTTAATATAACAATTAAGTATATATGACTTGTTCAAATATTCAATAATGATCATAAGTTTTTGTCGGAATATACTAGGTTAGCATGGTAATGAATCGAATGCTCAATCTCGCAATTCTGGGATTACTTGCGGGAAAATACTTATTACCGACACGCCTAATGTTTTGTTTTTTGTTTTCTAACTCAAGCGAAATATTCTTGCGGCGGTAAAATAAAACTTGCCAACTGTCTCTTTTGATATGCATATTTTCCAATAATTTAATATAATTATAATGCAAAAAAGCTAGTTACTTTGTATAAAAAGTTTTCGTTAGAATCGCTTTAGACATCCCATATTAGAGCGATTTACCCTCTGGATACAACAAAAACTAATTTTAATGAACAATGGTTTTGCTTTGATATAAAGGTAAGCTCCCAGCTCTGTTTCTGGTTTTATTTGCATATATCTAGGACTTCCAAAACATCGGTTATTAATGCCTTGAAGAATACATATAAAATGTTTTTTGGACATGTTTGCTTAACATTACGATTATATTTGTGGTTGTTTTGCTTGAAATTGCGATTAACTTTTCGGATTTGCTCACTAGTGCTATTAATATTTTGCGTTGCCTGTCAGCGACTTAAAATAAGGGAGGTCATTGGGAATTATCATACCCGATTTAGTTTTGTGCTCGTATTTTCTTCATACGCCACTATATAATTATCCTTCTTTAAAATTTTGATCATACGGCTCAACTTTTCCGACTTTAAAATTGGTTGGTTTAATTATTAATAATGAGCAGTCTAATTATATGATCTCTAACACTTTTTCTAGTCGTTTTTATTGATGTAAAAGAGATATAAAAAAATGTAACGGTATTCTGCGTTTTATTCGAAATGTATTTAATTATTGTAACGTTATTCCGTTACAAATTCATACACTAAAATAATTACCTATCCCGCAGAAAAAGCAACGGACGCAATCTCCGAGGCCTAAAACAAATGATAATGGACTGATTAAACTTGCAAAATCATTATGAATTTGTGTTGTTCACATTAACAAATTAATCATTTATAGAAATATAATAACGTATGACAGAAATCTAAATGAAAACATATCAATTCAAATCTTCTGCAAAATATGTAAATTTGAAATAGGTAATCAATTATCATTAGTACTTAGACATTACAGTATACCTGTGAAAAAGAAACCGCCATCTGTCAGTTGTACAGGAGAATATTTTGATGTGTTGGGCCAATTGCCAGTGAAGGACTGTTCTCTCACTGATTTGATAGCCATGTGCGGGTGTTTTGGTATCGCCATTTGGACTCCTTAAATTATTTCAATTAACGAGTAAAATTACATCAACCATAACATCAACATCTTCTTATTTAAGAAATAAACACTGTCAAAATCATACTACAGCATTTCAATAATTTCGCTCCGACACTTACCAAGGCTCTTTCTGTGACTGTTCTTAATATCTGCTCCTGGGCTTTGGGGTTGTACGCAGTCAGGAATCATATATATACATGCAACATTCTTCCTTAATGGTCCATCAGCAATGGCTGGAACATTGTGCTCACTGTTGTTTATGATAAATTTGGATCTTGGATTAATTCTTATATGAACCACCATCGGATCATCTGCCTCCACCCATCCATATCGACGTACTTCACAGCAATAGCAAACAACGCCATCACCATCAGAAGCGTAGTAGAATCCTGCAGCTGCGTATTTTGTCAGAAAGGGTTTGTTATATTTCGGGTAGGTTCTGAAGGTACATATGCGTAGCAGTTCATACCTCATAGTTACCTGAGATCTTGGTGACTTCCCTTCCGCTATCTGGTTGACAATTATGGACAACGGTTCAAATCGTTCAATGTAAAACACGGGAATTACATCAAGTTTTGGTATTGGAAATTCTGAGAAAATCAACCCGATGTTTTTTTTAACAGGCATTTGAGATAAATTTAGCTTCAAACAGCTTGATTCATATTTGAGATAACACAGACTTCCATCAATACCTTCTACATTTTCAGACGGGATTGGGGCTACCGTAAGCCTCAACTTTTTCGATTTTCCGACATAATCTGAAAATTAGAGAAACACATGCACTTCTTTTAAGACCTTCATTTAAGCTTGGTTACATCTTAAACGTATTGAGACACTTTCGAGTAATTTCCTTAAAAAAACAGTGATTGATGTATCAAAGTGGGGATCAAACCCAGAACTTCCTAATCAGTATACCACCGCGACCTTGAAATAAATTATACCGTTGATAAATTAACTGTAAACGATGATATATCCGCACATTGTATTATATACAAATAAGAATTAAATAAGGTTCTTCAAATTATATCATCTACATGATATTACAACAGTTCAACAGCACTATCAAAAGTAAAATTCGAAACAACATCATGATGAGAAGATATTCCATAAGTAGACATAATCATTTAATGATAACAATCATCTGGCTAATGGTTAAGGATATTGTTTAAGTTATGATGTTAACAGACAACAAATGGTATGGTAGAAACTAAAATGAATAAATCACTCAAGCTCATCATAAGCATACTTTTTTAGTTAAGCTTAATGAACCTCAAATTAATATAAGCAACCCTCTTTGTTTATAGATGCTGCCTGGATGACTACAACTACAGAGCTGGATGACATTTGCATACCTAACACCTGTGTTGATTGTTCTAAATCTGCTTGATACGTGTATTTTTTCACAGCATGTGTCAGCTGCAATTCAGTCGAATCAAAGTGAGCTTTATGGCAGTCTTCACTGATTTTTCCAATACCATCCATTAATTTTGCTTCAAAGTTATACACTGTAGTCTGATGTGAATGCATTTCTTCATCAGGATTGAATAAACGTGAAGAACTTTCATACGTGCTAATGTTAATACAGAGCTGTTTATATGTACTGACTTCAGTTGTAAGGTGCAACTCATTTGATGTGCTCAAAGATCCATCAGGATTTTCAACAGTGCTGGTTCTCAAGTTGACTACATTTTTCATTGCTGGCAACACAAAACAATATAAACTATTCAACTGGATTAAACTCAGATTTAAATGTAAATGCCAAACTTTTTATAGTTTACAATAATGGAACCAAAACAACAATTTTTATATACTTGGTAATTAAGTATATCGGTAGAAATCGTTTATATTAAGTTACAATCACATGATAGAGACATAATAATTTTGAAAGAATATCGATATTTACTTTCAAACAACAAGTCACACAATTTCTACAAATCTGAGAAGGGACTAATAGTGGTCATAGAAAACTTGTAAACCTGTGGTCATCGTATATCCCAATAATAACTAGATGTGTAACAAATAAAAATGCCCCCATGACACATTTTAAGGGTATGTCATCACCTCTAAATGTTTTTGTCTATGGTGGCAAATCCCACATTAAATGAATAAGAGGACCTAAAGGCCCCACCGGTAGTATATAGCCTGAGACATGCAGAAACTAAACTGTTTTTAGCAGATGGTGTGAAACTGTTTTTAGCAGAAGGTGTGATGTTTGTGTAATAACTAGTGTATATATGTTTGTTTTTACTCGGAATGACAAAGATTTTACAGGTTTTGAGACATTCTAAGAACAAATTATTTTAAACCTTTAAACTTTACGTATAAAAAAACAAGAAACCCAAAGGGTTGAACTGTTTTCAACCCCAGTATATGATTTGAACAAACTTAGCAGAGGCCACCATACGATGTTGCACACACAATATCAAATGCCTAACCATTGTGGTTTCAGATAAAACGATTTTTTAAGTTAATAACAATAAAAGTCTATATAAATCATGAAACTAAAGGCGTGGTTAGTTTTGACCCCCAAGTGAATGACTTGAAGAAATTAGTAACAAACCAAATATCAAACCACTGACCTTTGGGTTTCAAAACGATTGTTTAGTTATTTACTATATTAAAACATATCATATTACTCTTGTGGCGTTGCAGATTTTAATAACAAGGGCATTGTTTAAACAAACTTATCAGATGACCACTAATATATTTACATATAACAAAACAAACCTGTTGGCCTGGCGATTTCAGAGAAGAATATTTTTTATATTTTCACCATTTGCATATATAACAAGTAAACAATTTTGTGCGGCCAAGTTTTTCTCAAGGGCCACATTTTAACAAATTTTGTAGAGGACCACCAAACAAGGTTACAAACCAAAAATCAAACCCCTTACCCTCGTGGTCTCGTAAAATAATATTTTTTTCAGTTATGTACTACATACGTCTATATAAAGCATGTCACTCCTGGGTCATGGTCAGTCTATTTTATATATTTATCAAGTTCTTTATTTATCAATCTTTTTTAAGCTCATGTGATCTGTGATTTGCAATGGACCCACATGATTCGAATTTCTTTATATGAGGGTTACCCAATATTGATTCCTGTGAAGTTGTGTTAGAATCTGGAAAGGGGTTAAGGAGAACTCATACATTGACAGACGACGAATGACGGATATTACGGTATCCTAAAGGCTTCCCATGAACAATATGTGCTTTGGTGGGCTAAACATATATGTATTAAGTGTAGTCTGGAATAAATGCCACTTTTAATCTTAATGCCATATTGAAATTCAACAAGTAATTTTGATTGAACCGCACTTGACTGGCATTCCTTGAGATTGAAATCAGCAGATTGAGCTTCGCATTCTTCGACAGCGGCTCCATAGTGCCTCCTGGGGTATACGTTTTATGCGGCCATGTGCCCTAAACAGTTGTGTCAAGCTTTCAATCGTCTATTTTTGCCCATGCAACATTGAAAATCCGTAACAAATTTTCTCTGTATTATGCGTTTTATATGTATATACCATTTCAAACATACAATTATTCAGTGGCGTACAATATTGAATAAGAATGACCTCTATCAATCCGTATGCACGCCAATCCTTGACTTGAATATAGTGTAAAAAAGATGTAACAAGTTACAGGACAATGTTATTGATTTACTGATCAGATACCATGTATCCATATTTAGTAACCGTACTTTTACCCAATCTGGATCCCCAAATGAAGTATTAACGCAACGCAACTATGTTTGCAGTTAAATAAAAATAGCGCAATATGTTTTCTGGTTATTAATCTGAATAAATTGTTCTAGTTTTAATAGAATTGATCTTGACCATGACCTCATTTATGCCTCCTACAACCCCAGTGATGTCTACATATTGGATAGTTTGAAATTTGAATGAAATCCACCACGCTATTCCATTAAACTTGCTTACTTTTAACTGCATATATAGTGTCCATGCAAGTGTGAAAGTTTAAATGGGTACTTTTTTTTTACAAATTCAATCTAGAGCTACAAAACTTGGCCTATGTGGCCATTTTTATATGAGGAATAAATGTTTTAGGTTTGAACAAAATCCTTTCAGCCATTATTGAGAACCTAGCCAACGTAAAATGCATATAAAATGCATGTTTATATTTTCCATGTTAATTGCCTTTTCCAAGGTATTTAACTTGCTTACAATATTTATACAAATTTAATTCGAACCCCAAATGTTCGCCTTCACTACGGTGTATCCCAGCAGCCACTCATGAACTCGGTCCAAATCCTTGCCGGCTACGCAGGTTTGGTTCAAAACCAGGACAAGCACCTGACTTTTGGTCGACCTGTAGAAAACTCCGGCTGAAAGTGGTGTCGAAGCACACGTCAACTAACACTTTTAATTGCATGTGTGCATATAATGTTTTTCATACACAATAAAGGCGCTGTCTTATAGAAAGAGTACATATTTGGCACACATATCAATTTTTAGTCCTGTGCAAAATGGTTCTTCACATACATTATTCATTTACATACGCAGAAAATAGCGAAAAACGAGTATTGGGATTCCCGCTTTAACAAGGAAATAGTTATGAAGTGCAAAGCGAATCGTAGTTATGTTGCCTGTTTCTAATTTGACATGTGTGAAACTTATATTTATAAATCTATTATATATCAATAGAACAATGTCTTCTCGTTCATGCATGTTTATTCACAATGGCTGATACATGAAGTAATACAAATTTCATGTGAGGTATCATTTACTTGATCTCATTAAAATATAATTGATTCGTTAACAAAATGTTAACGACAGAGCTTGTTACGGATAAATATCAAAGCGCTGAAGGCACTGAATTTGTTCGCTGTTGTATAATCTTAGACGCAACTCAGTTTTCAAAATTATGCTATAGCTTTTTTATATCGCAAGTTTGAAATGATCAAACCCATTCAAATTTATAAAGAGTGTGTCTTAGAACGCAGGTCGAGATGTGTGTGTGTTTTTTTTTCAAATTATTGATACAGCTAATCAGTGTGTACAGGCTTATCTTATTTGACATATGTTTAACACCAGAGAAGCAGTATAAAAGGGCCACAAACTCACAAAATGTCTACTTTTCAGTTGTACACTGGTTTGTAAACAGCAGAAAACAAAAATGATTATTTTCATAATATTTAAGTTTGTATTTAATATATTTTCCAATGAAATTTGGCAAATATATACTTTAGTATACAAACAATATGTATGTGTAATTTGGTGGTTGAAAGTTATATAGTTATTGACTTACAGAAAAAGTTTTTTGTTGTCTGCTTGAAATTCAAATTTTCCTGTAAATGCTAAGCACCGCCCACTTGAAAGGTTATGAACTTCTCTCAGCCAGTAGCTAGCGAATGACTCAAATCAAATTTACATGTAAATACAGATTCAACAGTATACCAAATGCTGTTTGCTCAAAGACGTGTTTCTATTTATATTCTAATGTTAGGAGCAAATCACTGGCAGATAAACCCAGCCTACTAGTTAATGTTGGTTAATATTTTACCACCGCAAAATCAAGCAAGTGAGATCCGGCTTTTAAGCCCCGTTTTCCCTGAAAGCAGCCAATATGTACAGATTTCAATGATAAACACTAGACTGACCAACGTTGTCTTACTACAAGTTGTTAAATACACTCTATGTACTGTATCAGTGAGAACAGGTAGATGCGGTGATTAAAGGAGAAGCTTTTAGCATTATCGTCTGCTAAAGTTTACTGGAGTTATTCACACAGGCAGTCACGGGTTACGGTTCCTGCCGTACCTAAGCTCAAACTGATCTATACTGATTTGCAAAATTGCGTCTGCATTATTTGTGAGCTTTGCTCACAAATAATAAACAATTATTTGTGAGCTTTGCTCACAAATAATAAACACCTTAAATGAATTTTATATAATAGAACATTGTATCCTTAATACTTCTTTATTTAGAAAAATAAGGAAAATATTTTCTTGACAATTGGAGCACATTCGGACAAATTAAAATCGACACTTGTTCTGTTGCATAGCTTGTTGGCACTTTTTTGCGGTATTCAGCAGTATTTCATGGATGGTTTTCGGCGTATTCAACAGTATTTCTTGATAATTGTTCGCCTTATCTAACAATATTTCAGCCATATAGCGGTAGTATCTTAATCTAGTCACACTTGATCTGAGTAAGCCGGTTTATCAGTACTAAGTCACATACCTATGTCTCTCATTGACAACTGCTTGAAAAAGAAGCAGGGGAAGCAAACGGCAATAAGAACAAGACAACTCTTTATCCAACAAACAACCCTGACCCATTTATTCACCATGGCAGTTTGATTGAAATGACAATGGTAGATGTGGTTTGTTATTTTTAATGGATTGTAAATGGCTGAACTATGTGTATACCAGCAGATAAGAGTTTTTTCCAAACAGTCACCTTATTCCGGGATGCGTCTATTCACACATGCGTATGCGACCAAGCTGTAAATCGAAAGGTCTAACTTTAGATCTATAGTCTATGGCTTTTCGCCTTTTTTATAAGTACGTGAAATTTTACGTTATCGTTCACAAGGACCTATATAAAATGGCCGAATAAAACGCCTTATCAATGATTGCCACCACAGCATGTTCAGCGAGAACTTGTGCTCACGTTATAAACACATTCAACATTACATAGCTGTTCGACGTTGGACAGAAACACTGGCATGACCTTATAATAGTTCGTACCTGTCCGTCAAGCACACATTGAATAAATTAAATGAAAAGTTACCTAGCAAAGCTGTGCAAGAGCATTTTCAGTGTTTCTGAATACACCCTTTAGTGTTTCCTAATACACTAGTTGATAATGTCTTACTTTTTGGAACTTTACTCGGACAATTTAAAGCGTGTACACAATCTAGTCTGAATTAAATCAGTTTTATTGGTATAAACTGAAATATACATTACTCCAACAGATTTGTTTATGGAATTGTTGTCGCTCATAAGCAAATCATTTTCAATACACGTGTATTTTTTATATCCGAATGAAACTGATTTAACTTATAATAATATAGTGCCGTGTATGTAATTTCAAAATACGCTCACGTGCTGTTATTCGGCGAAGGTGAATTTGATCAGACACCTCAGCAAGGGTGAAGACTTGGTATGCCACTTCTGTAAGCCCAACATTTTCCAACAGAAGCTGAAGGTGTAGAAACTTTTCTTTGGTGACCAACTGTTGAAGAAAATCCGGTATTTTCGCGGACTCATGGCCTGTAATTGATGTTGTTTAAAACTGTGTTATAATATTAAACATTATTGAAGAATAATACTTCTGTCTAATTTTTACATTCACTTTTAAATATATGTTTTAATAGGGGCGTGATTTCTTCTTTTTGGGGTAAATGTATAATAAATCCCATACCCAAATCAGCAATGAATGATCCAAGAGACCCGCTTTCGTATAGGGGGATCTCCCTTGCATGCTCCATGTATAAGATATATTGTAACATTTTGAACAATAGATTGGTTAAATGGTCTGATGATAATAATATATTAGTTGATGAGCAGAATGGTTTAAGGAAAAACCGCAGCACTATAGTCCAAATATCTGCTTTGACCAGTTTGATCGACACTATGAAGAAATCTGAATTGTCGACTTACACCGCTTTTATTGCTTTCAAAAAAGCGTACGATTTTATTAACAGGGCTAAATTATGTAGATGTCTTACACAAATTGGAATGCATGGAAAAATGTTCTTCAGTATAAAATCTTTATATAGTTCCGTTTCTTCCTATGTCCGGTTGAATGGGTTAAAGACAGACTGGTTTGATGTCAATTGTGGCTTAAGACAAGAGTGTTCGTTGTCGCCTTTATTGTTCAATTTTTATATTAATGATCTAGCTACTTACTTAAAAGCTACTGGTATAGGTATAAAGGTCGATGAAGACATTATTTGTATTCTGTTATATGCAGACGACATTGTATTACTAGCAGATAGTAAACTAAGTCTAAAATTATTGTTAAACCATTTAGATAGCTGGTGTTCGTCAAATGATATGGTTATTAACGATAAGAACAGTAATGTTGTTCACTTCAGACCTAATAGTATCCAACAATGTGACAGTGTTTTCAAATGTGGTGAATCGGTGGTGTCAACCGTGGATAGATATACCTACCTGGGTATTTTATTGCAAGACCATTTGGACTTCAATATTACAGTCTAGGTGGTTGCACAGAATGCTAGTCGGGCGTTGGGGCTCCTTATTGCTAAATGTAAAACTGACTTGAGGGTTTTCTTACGATGTCTATACTAAGTTGTATGATAGTTTAGTTTGGCCCGTTATAGAATATGGCTCGGCAATTTGGGGAACAAAATCCTTTTCATGTATTAACGCAGTACATAATCGGGCGATGAGGATTTTTCTATGGGATGGTAGATATACTCCCAATGCAGATGAAGCAGGCGAAATGGGTTGGGTTCCTACTATTGCGAGACAGTGGAAAAGTATATGCAGTCATTGGTGTCGATTGTCCGCAATGCAAGAATGCAGACTTAACAAACAAATTGCACTCTGGGCTCTATCCAAGGGTAAAGGTAACTGAAGAAACTGGTGCTATTTATTTAAAACTAAGCTTAGCGTTTTAAACTGTGAAGAGTTTTGTGATATGCTTAAATACTAATTATGTTCTACATGTAATTGTAAGAGACAAGATTTTTGAACAGTATGTAGTAGACTGGCATGCAACTATTAATCGTGAGCGAAGTGGTCGAGGTAATGGACGTAATAAACTTAGGAAATATTGTTTGTTTAAACACATCTATGGTTCTGAGAATTATTGTAAAATGATCCTGCCTTTAAATAATCGTGCAGCGTTTAGTAAATTCAGGAGTGGTGTAGCACCACTTAGGATCGAAACTGGACGATATGAAAATTTAGATGTCAATGATCGCAAATGTTCATTCTGTGACTCGACTGAAGATGAGACTCATGTTCTGTTTCAGTGTTCTGTTTACAGCCGTAGTACACATGTTCTCACCCAGAAAGCCTGTATAGTTAATCCAAACTTTGAAAATATGTCATTGTTAGAGAAGACTATTTTGGTGTTCTCCGACCCACTTTTGATTAGAATAACTGCCAAATCCTGTATTAACATTCTTAAATTACGCCCATTTTATCTATGTAAATAATTAGATAGAGGATTATTAACAACCTGGTCAACTGGTATTTTATTCACCTATGTGAAATACTTTGTATTTTAATCTTTGAGTAATTATACTCAACATGGTTGTAGATATGTATAGTTGGTTTTATGGTTGTATAGTTTACAGTTGCTCTTTATTGCCTAGCAATATAAATTGGAAAACTGTGATGTATTAATAGCTGACTTGTGTCTTTACAATTTCTTCTTCAACATCAAATTCTTAAATTATCCAGTGGTGCCTTGTTTTAGTACCATTATATTGTCAAGTAGCCGTATTTAGGACAATATTCTCTTTTTTGTTAGACATCACTACGTTTTCCAATTTTCCAACTCTATTTGTACAATTATTAGCAATGGTTAATTTGTTTGATTGTACAGACAATGTATGTTGTTATGTATGTAATGTATATCAAAGTCCCTTTTTAAGACTTTTATATAGTGGTCATATGCAATGTATCCATTTTATGGATCTTAAAAGACATTTTTAAAGTAAATTGTATATGCTGGAATTAAAATAATGCACTAAAACTTGCTTCTTAGTGCATTTAAATGTTAACGAAGGAAAGATGACTCTGCCGGGCTTAACAGTAGATATTTTAACGATAGGGTCTGAAGAGTTACTTCCCTTCAATCTGATACACATGTAGAGCAATTGTCTACAGTCTGATAACTGATTGTAAGTTTATACTAGGTTAGAAGTATGTATTATCACCACTAATCAGCTTATCATGGTATAATGATGGTGGAATGTTCTATTTTGGTGGTTAATTATTTGTGCGATAATGTCACAATCCACAGTGTTGGATAATATTCGGCAACAAATCTGTATGACAAATAGTAAGATTGGTGGTGGCAATATAGATTTTAGCATGCATATTGATTGTCATGTATAACTCTCTTATAACTCATTGTATGAGTGGCCAATGTTTTATCTTATTGTTTTATATATGCAAATCTGTGATAAATGTAAATATTTGACGAGACTATAATAAATAAATAATATATAATATAATGTTATTTTGCACAAATGAAACGAAGATAGTGTGTATATTTCCATGTATGTAAACATGAGTGAGTATTTTATTGTTTTAGAAAAATGTATATTTTGGAACCTTACCTACGATCAATTTTTTTTACACAGCAGATCATGTATTAAAGAACACTGGCAACTTAACCTGAAACGATTCGTATTAGCAATAGGAAATGAAAAGTTATACTGTTTATCCGGTTTTTATATGCAAAATATATTCCCTAGATTCCTTTTTCTTTCAAAAACTTCAATACACACGAATGAGTAAACATTATTAATAAATCATTCATATACCAATGTTTACAAAACTGAATTTATGATTTACCATCAGCAAGTAGTTCGATGTCACCCAAAACATCCTTAGGTAGCTCGCTCAGTGTGGTCCTAAGACGTCCTTTTATTTGCCGTTTCTTCAACAGTTCGTTCAATTTTTCCACACGTGTGTTTGTGTTCAATCGTTTGTGTACGTCAGCATCACTCCCCATTCCGTTGGTAACCGTCTTTCTGCACTCTGTCTTCACATAACGTGTTCCTTCTACTGTTCATATCACCATGGATATGCTCTACTTTTATAACAACACCCACACCCACTGGTTGGGTATTAATCGAACTACGCGTGATTTATTTCGAATTTTACGAGATTATGAGACAAAGCATGAATTCATTCCCATTATTATCCATTGAATATATTTATATATTTTCTCCCTTCCGACTTAACGGCGGGTGAGTATTGAAGTGATAAGTTCAAGTTTTTTTTATATAGGTAAACGCTGACGTGTTTTGAACATGTTATCAATGATTATTATCTACATGTATGCATTGAACACATTAATGCTATTAGTCATTATCATGATCATCATCAAGTTAAAAGGTGTTTAGGGCAACTCCCCATGAGTCGACATAGTGAACAATAGCCGCACATTCTTACCGTTCATTGTTGTCCACAATGCACCTGTTACGATGATACGATGTTTGTAACAGCTTCTTTTTATCCTTCAAAATAATGTGTTTATGACGTGTTTACCACTAACGCAATCGTGAGATGGTTCTTACTTTTGGTGATTTTTATTTTAATACAATGTTTATAAAATTAAACGTTATACATTGTCGTTCGATCTTGTTGGTACATGTGATTAAGAAGAATATTTAAGAATTTAAGAAAGGATTTTAGGATCGTTTCAAAGAGTAACATATATTTATTTATTTCAGTTTTACTTATGTTAGCCAAATTAGAACGGTTAATAATCATCAGACCTTTTCCAAGGACTTTTAAGGACCGTGGCGCCACTTTGCCTTAATTTCAAAATCCTTACTGCTACCAGAACTTACACCTAAAAGTCAGTTTTGCGCTGCACTGTTATTTCAATTACATCGACAACAGCTGATTTAAGTCATCAATAAGATCCAAAGATGTGTAAGCAATTAAACTGTTTTAATTTGTTCATCTTGATTAAGTTGTAAAAACAAGTTACACGGCAGGAATTAAGCGACGCGAATACATGTTAAATGATACATGAAATAAATAATTTTCTTATAGCTGATTTGCGTACTGAGTGGACAAATCAAGCAAGCGACTTCGCTACAGTGTTAACAAAGGTGAATTAGCGATAAGGATCTGCTCGTTGTCAACTTCGAACATATATGGCCATAGTGCCCGGAATGTTCCGCTTCATTGTTCTTAGAGCGGATCTATTTCGTGTCCACTACGAAGGGGGCACCACATTAGGGTTTGAAATTTAAATTTAAGTGTTTTGTAAGTAAACTTATACCGGGATACGTCTATTTTTCATTCATATATGTGGCCGGGTGTGCATTGAACTCGCAATCTTCGGATATGATAGTGTAACGCTCTTCCAAATCAGCCATATCGCAAATCGTTTTAAGTATATTATGGTGTACGTTATGGTGCACCAGGACCTAGACAAGATGACCTAATAATACGTCTATTGATCTATCTAACTATGTTTGACACAATAGCATGGTCAACGGGTACTTTTCCTCACGTCATAAACACATGCAAGATAGCATATCTTTTTGGCGTTCACGTAAAATGTAAAATATAACATAAACAATTAAAACTGACAGTATAAAACTTCGTATCTCAGCAAAATTCATTCGCGCAGTCTGGTCTTGGACTAAGATTTCCGCTATAAAGTCTGACAAGTTTGTGTATTCTTGTTATCGAACAGGGCAACTTCTGACCAGACTTCACGCATGCATAGGTTCGTCTTGAGGTAGAATGGCCGGGTATGCCATTCATTCTACTCATTTTCACATGACACGGTGCATTTGGTTGACCTTATAATGCATTCATTGACAGAGCCCTTAATATAATTTCGAAGAAGCTCACGTGCTGTAATTGGGCCAAGGTAGATTTGATCTCAGACCTCAGCCAGAAAGAAGACTTGATCCGCAACGTTTCTTCGGAGGCCAAATGTTGTAGAAATACTTTATCTTTGCGATATCTTTGCCTGAAAGTTATGTTAACAAAAAATTCAAATATGTGTTCTTATATTAAACACATTATTATGCACAAATGAAACGAACATGTTTAGGATATTTCCATTAATGTAACAATTATTAAAAATGACAAACTTAACTGCTATAGATGAACATAAAGTGGAATTTGGTGGTTATTTATTTGTAGACAATTGTTTAAATAACTGAGTACATGATTTACCAGAGGCAAGAAGTTCGATGGGAAACAAAACATCGTGAGGTAGCTCTCTCAGCGGGGTCTTTAGACGTCCTATTTTATGTCTTCGTTGGACGTTCCTGACATCTGACATTACTTCCCACTATCAGCATACACATTACGTTTTTTTCTAACCGTTCCATAGGTATATTAGCAGGTATACGGGCTTCTTTAGTAACTAACTTCGCACCCACTAGCTGAGTATTGTTCGAACGCTGAACTTTGTCAAACCTGTTATTGTCAATGATTGTTACGTACGTGTGAACAGTGGCTTAATCATGACTATTTGACATGACCATTTAGAGTCTGAACTTCTGAGATAATTAATTTATCCACCACAACGCTGATGTGGACCTGATATCAAGATGCCTATTGTATTATTTTATAATGCAAAAGCCATGACAACGACCTGATAATGTATGTATTATATTTTGTGTTATCTGGACGGATCATTAAAACAATTTGTGTTTATTTTCTACAACAATTGCGAATAGCGTTTCATTAAATCAATTCGATGGTGTGCGCTCAATGTGTTAACATATTTTTTTTAATAAAAATAGTTTAGAGCGGTAAAATCTATTAACCTTGCTCAGGGAAAACCGATGTGCGTAAAATATCGTCCATTATAAGCATATGCAGTCCGCAAAATCGGGACAGAAACTTTCTGGCTAGAAAGGTCTTTTGTTAAGAAGAGACTTCCTTTACACAAAATATACCATACAAGCAAAAAATGTAGTCTCTTATTAGCCTGTAAGGACTACACAGGCTAATTTTGGACGATGTTCAACGCACATACAGTAAGCCTGGTTTTCCAAGAGCAAGCCTCATATGTATTTTTTTAAGTGACAATGTGAACAATTATATTCTTTGTTGGTCGTGAATAACACAGTCAACGTATCAGGACTCCCGATGCTTTAAATGAAAAAAAAACGAAAAGTGATTACCTTCCATGTTTGTAAAGAAATGGTTAATTCAATTGAAATTGTGCATGCTATGGCGTACAATAGTTGGGAAACCATAGAACACAGCAAGTCTTAGTGACTTTATAACACATGTACACACATGGTTACGCGTGCATGATTCCGTTGTCAATAATCAGCGCCGTATTAAATAATACCTGGGTTTACGTACTTACTACCCAATGCCGCCGCCCGAATGTTGAATAGTTGCCGATGACCTGAACAATCAAGTAACTTGAGACCGTCTAGTCTCACTTGGAAAGACAATTCAAAAGCTCTATTTTATGGAATATACAAATGTGATTTGCTATAGAAGTAAGTAGTATTCCAGTATAGTTACAGTATGGCGTGTTTTATCGTTGAGGTAAGCTTGAGTAACACGTGTTTGCTAGCTGCGCGTTTTCTCGACGAATCATGCATATGTCTGAACATCGTTCGACAAGAAAATGCAAGTGCACATAATTGTAGCTGATTGATTTAGCAATAAAGAATAATGCTGGCTCATTTCAGGAACGATTATTTAATACTCATAACTATAGTTCTGCTTAGACGTTTCAATCCCCGAGTGCGCGAATAATAGAAAACGTTTTAATATGAAACCACCTCCACGTCAAAACATAGAGTCTCACTATATTGGCATTAAACATGTTCTCCATTAAGCAATATATTTTGCTTTGATTTTCAACATGAAGAGTTTAGCAAGAAAACGACAAAAACAATTTGTAACAGGCACAAATAATACTCGTCCTTTGTCAAACCCATCTGAAAAGTCATAATTTATGTGATATTCCATCGATTATTTCGGTAAAATGCATTGTTTTTCGTGTGCGAATGAACTAAAGATATGTTAGGGTGACATTTTATTTATTGCAAAAAGCGGATAAAACCTGGGTCAAAGGGACCTATGGCGTTTTACTTTTACACGTATACAAACCTTTGAGTAGTGTTTGAAATAACAAGTGTCGTAATCAACTGCGCATATCATTTTGCTAACTGCTCGCATTTTATCCTGTTTACGATATCATTTAGTTGCATGCAATATTTTTTCTAAAAAGCGAACATGTGTTAAATGTCAGGTTGACATGTTTTTTGAATGTCATGTTGACATGATAAGATTACACTCTTTAAAAAAATATCGAGCATTTAGAATTATATAATACGCGGCAAAATTTTCCGAGAAAGCGCACATGTTTTAATTGTCAGATTGACATGATTTTTAATGTCATGTTGACATAAGAAGTTAACGATCATTCCAAAGAATATAGAGTATTTAGAAGAATTTAATACACGTCAACTTTAACATTTGGTCAAACGGAACTACAAACTAGCGCTTTGTTGAAAGGATCTTATTGTCAAACGGTTAGAAATTAGTTTAAATCTCCATTCATTACAGTTTTCACATTATTCATCTTTACATTTATTGTTGCAACTGTTGGGTAACTCTGTGCTTGCTCATTCAAATCCATTGTAGCGACATGTGTTTGAAATAAACATATGTCGTAATCAACTGCGCATATCAACATCGACATCTGTGCGCACTAATTATCCTGTTTTTAAATGTCAAGTTGACATTTTTTTTAAATGTCAGGATGACATGATAAGTCAACGATCATTCAAAAACATATTTTGGAGCATTTAGAAGTATATAATACGCGGCAATATTTTTCGAAAAAGAGCTAATGTTTTAAATGTCAGGTTGACATGAGTTTTTTTTAACGAGCTTTCTAAAATAATATCGAGTATTTAGAAGTATATAATAAGCGTCAAAATTAACTGTAAGTAAAACGGAGCTACAAAGTAGTGCTTTTATCAAAGGATCTAATTGTCAATCGGTTTGAAAATAGTTTACTTCTTCAATCGTAATAAATAAGACGAAACGTGTAATGATTGAAAATATGCCTTGCTCATGTTAATATTCAGACACAAATACATAGACACATTGGCAACTGTGCGAACTAATTATCCTGGTTACATGTCATGCAATATTTTCCAGGAAAGCGAACTCAAGGTTTCAAAATGTCAGATTGACATGTTTTGTTTTAATGTCAGAATGACATGGTACGTTTATGACCTTTCCAAACGCATGGGGTATTTAGCAGTATATAAGCCGCGTAAACAACGACTGCTATTCAAACATACTTACAAACTAGCGCTTTGTTAAAAGGATTTTAATGTCAAACGGTTTGTAAAAAAAATAATATTTTTATTCACCAATTTCTAGTGATTAAATGATACGTAACTTAAGTGAAATATCGTATATAGGTCATGTTTACGTCATTTGTTTAACACAACTAGTTTTGAATTTATCATAGTCGGTTTATAGTGTGAATTCCACATATTAGGAATAGATTTTTTCAAGGCTTCATTAACATTATTTTAGGTGATGGCGAAATTGAGACGTCTTCTTGTGATTTGTGTGATTTGCCTAATAGGTAAGATATAGTCATAGCAATTACAAAACAACCACTACTACTACTACTACTACTACTACTTCAACTACTTCTACTACTACTACTACTACTACTACTACTACTACTACTACTACTACTACTACTACTATTACTACTTATACTACTACTACTTCTACTACTACTACTACTACTACTACTACTACTACTACTACTACTACTACTACTACTGCTACTACTACTACTACTACTACTACTACTTCTACTTCTACTACTACTACAACTACTACCACTTCTGCTTTTACTACTACTACTTCTACTAATATATATAGAGCACTTTCAAACGAACTTTCAATTCGTTTGGGGATTTGTTACTGCATGAAGTATTTTAGCCGAGATAGCTGATGCTGTTTGATGGGATGTTTTGGTGATGTCGAGGCGAACCATGTTCACTGAACTACGTGTCCAATTCTCTAAATTGATATAATAAAGTTATATCAGATGCTCAAATTATGTATTTCAGGAGTAGATGCTTCCTGCACATACGGATCACGCACATATAAAGAAGGTATATCAAAATATTTTTTTAATTCCCGCCAGTTTCGCCATTTGACGTAACGTCTACGACGTTGTGCTAACTATCTAAACGATGGCAGTATTGCCAAAAACGAGTTAATAATTGCATTTGTCTTTTCATTAAAATACTTCGAACTTAGTGTACATTAACTTGAATATTTAAACGTTATTTGTTTCTGTCATCCATTATATTAAGGAAAATATTGAGTTCTGTGGCAATCGCCATTGACATTGTCTTTGCGTTGACCAACACAAACCTGCTTGAAAATATGTTCTGTTTTTTTGTATTAACCAACACAACACTGCTTTAATGTTTTATTCTTATTTTGTATCAGCTAGCTGACTTGATTGTATGCTTTCCGGTGGTTTATAGAGAAATATCAGTGAATTAAAACTGATATTTCACTGTTTCAAATATTGTAAAATTATCAGAAGAAATGATCGATTATTTTCACTGGAGATGACGTCATTTTGTTATGATATGACGTCATTATCCAAGCAATTCTTTAGTTATATTCTTTTGCAGTTAACTGTTTTACTGTTTATCATACCTCTTAAAGAACAAATGAAAGAAATTGCTAAAAAGTTGCGATTTAAGCGGGAAAAGATATTACTTTTGTCGCGCGTCGTGTTAATAATGAGCACGCGCGCTTAATATTTTTAAAAAAAAAATTGCTTTTTGCTGTTTGTGTTGCATTTTGTGTTTAAAATATATTACATCTTGGTATCAAATTGTTTGTTATGTTGAATCTGATTCTATTTTACTAAAAATGATTACTTTATAGTTGAATCCGAGAAATATGACCATCCTCCACACATGACTGATATAAGAACTTTCTGTTGACCATGATATAGAAAATATATATATCAGGCAACGTTATATCAGGCAGATATCAATGCGGTGGTATGATAAATATATTTAATGCCTTTTTTAAATTGTTGATTTTATGTTGTTCCATGGTTGTTGGCTTGTAGGCGAACGTGTACCATCCAAAGACGTATGCCTTATTTGCACGTGCTCCAACGGCAAGATAGTGTGTGACCGGATGTACTGCCTGATGTGCGTAGGCTACACACCACCAGGCCAGTGTTGCCCAATCTGCGGATCGATAGCAGAGTAACATGTATTAATGTGAAAATATAATAAACATGTTATATTTGCGTGTTGTCAGTGTACTTCTTGGGTTAACATGAAGTCCTATATACATAATTGAATGTTTGTTGTAATACTGCATTAACATATAATTCAGTGATTATTTATAAGAAAAATGATGTAAAATACGACTGGAAAGCAACAAAATGTGATTAGCATAAAATAATACATATATTACTTCCCTTTGTACATTAAACAATTATGCGATATTTCGTCATTCGTGTTTAACAATAACTGTTTGTGAAACTAATACCATCGGGAGCAGTGAATGTTGACGTTTGAACTAAAAGAAAATATTTAAGTGGCAGAATGCAATGACCTTACTCTAGAAAAGATAGCTCAAAATGTCAAACTCAAAATACATAACTAAAACAACCACGTTCGGATGCGGCAAGGAATTTTTTTTGAACGATGCATTAATAATTATGCATAGACATTTTATATAAACAATAATTATAATATGACTTGATACCTGAATGAACTCAATATATGAACACATTTTATCGTTTTGATGAAACTTCATTATATTGCATAATGGTAATAAATCTGCATCATCAGCACACGCAAGTGACTCATCCACATAATTGCGGTTTACCCGGTGTAAGGCCACTCCGAATTTATTTGTTGGTCTATGGATTTTTTTTGAAAAAAAGTTGAAGAGGCGAGCGAAAAAAAAATTGAAAACAGGAAAAGTTTCGAGCGAGCGAAGAGCGAAGAATAAAAAAATCACATTTCGATACAAAAATATTGCATTGACAAGAGATACAGCTTAAAACAGCTATAAATTACATTCAAATCAATTCTTATACAAAAAAAAATTGTACAAACAAGCAATAATATATCTATAAGTTACATACTTTTCAGATAAAAATGCACTAAAATTAGGTATCAGCACTTAAACTTTAAAATGTAGAACACAAGTCTAAAGCTAGTGTTTTCATATCAGGAATAGCATTACTTGTAAGTTTTAATTAAACATCTTCTAATGCAATTAGTAAAATAATGTTTATATTTTTATATTGAATAACTATTCCATTAAGATTATGCGCTGTTACATATATTTGCAGCCGTTAAAGCTTCCGTTATGATTTCATATCGAAACGATGCTACAGCAAATTGACGTTAAACGATATGAGGTCGATGTATATCGACTTCATATTTATAGGAGTAAGTTGAATATGACTTTTGACCACGAAATATAAATTATATAACCATATCATTGAAGTGAGGGACGCATGCTGCTGCTTATATTTGTTCGAAGTTTTCAATAGTGAAAACTTTGAAAAGGTATACCATGTTGCAAGCTGTGAAAAGGTATACCATGTTGCAATAGCACTTGAAGAGGGACAATCATCAAAATGATAATGACAGACCGTCGGACAATGGCCATGCAATAATCCATTGTCGATACCTTATTTTAAAAGGGTCATATCGATGACGTACGGTATTGTATTTTTCTGAAATAAATGTATAGATTACAAAGAACGTTTTTGATGTTTCTAAAATACACGGACCTAACTGTAAAACATGTTCTGTCAACTCTTTTAGAACCAGCCTTTAATGATTTTGTGTTTATTTTTTGTTCACTTTAAAATGTGTTATAGAAAAACTGCCTACATATAGGGAAATACCGTCCACATGCCCATATAATGAAGAAAATGCATAAACAAACTTACGTCATGTTTCCCGATGTTATAAAATTGAACATGCTTCAACGGTATCTACTGATAGTTGCATGTTCGAACGTGAAAAACACATTCAAATACTTTTAGTAAGTCACAAAACGATGCAGATGTGTTTATATTGATAAGGGTTAGCTGCAGCAACTTTTCACCGCAATTTGTTGAAACGGTCACGCAGGAAGCAATTGTTCTGGTGGTCACGATCGAATTTTCGAGCGACTACAGATATCGATTAAAAAGGTTACGAAACACTATAGTTGGCATTCATTTTCAGCGTCAAAATCGTTTCTGCGAGATTGCTTTTTTTATTTTTTCACAAATTAAAAAAAAAACACATGCGCTATGGTTTCAGAAGGATACAAAAATGAGTGCGAGCGGTAAAAAAAATACAAAAAAAATTCCATTTTGAAAAAATAGGTGCGGCAATTCCGACGACCAACACATCAAATTGCAGTGGCCTAAGCAAATATTTTGTGTTGTGTTTATTTGCTGAGAGTTTTATTTAGTACATTTTTTTAGTATTCTATTTGTACGTATATTAAACTTACGGGTAATGCTGGACCCAGCTTACATACACAGTAGGTAGAGTATTATTTTCGTTTGATTGTTTAAAGAAAACGTGTATATAGACATTTCAATAATTTTTGGTTAAATTGTTTTTAACAAAATACTTTATTATGACCAAAAATAAGGGATGCACATGTATTGCAAAAACGAAAAGGAAAATCACATATACATAATAAAGTCGCTCATAGTCGAAACTGTGAAAACCTAAATTTACGATGTATATTTGTAAATTACAGATACAAAAACTTACTACATCATGCAGTTTCTCAAGTACATGATGCCTTGGTGACTGGGATAAAAGTTGGCTTACTTTACTCAACAGAAATCAATGAATCTGATATTTTTTAAATAAAATTACGTTGTTTGGTCTAAACAAAACTTGTACAGTCCAGCACCTTTAAACTCAGCAGCTATTCGTTCGGTTGTTCAGCGCGGAGCTTATTAAACCTTGAGTTAAGACAGAAATCAATGCATTCAAATCCGGAGGAAACAAGTTTTAAAGCAGTATATGGCAATGTAAAACCGTTGAAACTCTTGGATACATATTTACTTTGAATAGTTATACCATCTGTTTCCGACTCATTAAGGCTGACGACTTTCTATTGCATGAGTTGTATTTTGACGCAATGGATTGAAGGCGAATAAATTATGTATTTTGCATAAAGTCATTGTGCCCATGTCTTTTGATACGTTCTATGAATATTAAAACGTATAGTCGAACATGTTACAAATTTTTGTGTATGTATACATGTGCATGTCATCGTGACTTTATTAACGTTCCAATATGTTTAAACGTGTATAGTCGAGCATGCGATTGAGATCTGTCTTTACATATACTCAAGATGTCATCGTGACTTTGTTGACGTTTCAGGAATATTGATACGTGTATAGTCAAGCATGTTACATAGTTCTGTGAACGTATACCTGTACATGTCAACGTGACTTTGTTAAACGTTAAACGATATTTAAACGTGTATAGTCAAGAATGTTACATAGTTCTGTGTACGTATACACGTACCTGTCAACGTGACTTTGTTGACGTTTCAGGAATATTGATACGTGTATAGTCAAGCATGTTTCATAGTTCTGTGTACGTATACATGTACATGTCAACGTGACTTTGTTGACGTTTCAGGAATATTGATACGTGTTTAGTCAAGCATGTTACATAGTTCTGTGTACGTATACCTGTACATGTCAACGTGACTTTGTTAAACGTTAAACGATATTTAAAAGTGTATAGTCCAGTATGTGGCAATGTTCTGTTTTTGAATACACGCAAAATGCCATCGTGACTTGTTTGACTTGTCAAGAATATTGATATGTGTATAGTCGTGCATGTTTCATATTTCAGCGTAGGTATACATGTATTTGTTCATGTCAACGTGACTTTGTTGACGTTCCAGGAATATTGATATGTGTATAGTCAAGCATGTTACAAAGTTCTGTGTACGTATACATGTACATGTCAACGTGACTTTGTTGACGTTCGAGGAATATTGAAACGTGAAAAGTCGAGCATGCGACAGAGTTCTGTTTTCGCAGATGCTCAAGATGTCATCGTGACTTTGTTGACGTTCCAGAAATAGTAAAAGGTGTATAGTCGATCATGTTGCAAGTTTCTGCGTTTGCATGCATGGCCTTACGTGGGAATTTACAATATACATCACCATCCGCCCTGGCATTAATTTACATAAACTTGGTAAGGACTTATCTCTGAGTACGGTGGCAATGCTGATTCAAGAAGTTTGTACAACGCAGATCCGGCTGAGACCAGCTGCTACTGGTTGGTTGTACGTAGGAAGCTACCATGTACATCAACAGCTTGAGCAACAATTGCGTCTAAAGCGTTGGATCAGCACGACATTTAAACTGACATTACTTGCATTTATAATTTTCACAGATAGTTTGCTGAGATACTGCAACATCTGCTAAACAGATAACAAAAAGCAACATTGATTTTTTATGTTCATGCTATTGTTTAATTAACAAGCCTGAAGAAAAACGTGAAGTGATTAGCAACTCAAAAAAAGGAACGCTGCTTTCTGGACGGAAACAACAGTTGTTTACTGACTGGCCGACTGCACAAATCAGCCAATGTCTACATATAAGACAAATTGCTTGATACATTTTCGTTTGTCAACACGTTTGTCTAAATATTCAAAATAAAAGGAATTCCGAATAAAAGGGGTAAAATTCGCACACCAATTTTAAATAAACGTTGCAAACAAGTTTTTTTACCCATGTTAGTATTTAAAGAAATATGAGTGTGTTTATATCAATACTTAATAGGTGTATATTCAAACAGAGAAAAAGTTCTTCAAAATAGTCATATCAATGCTGCATTCATTCATGACATATATATCGCCCAAAACCTTTTAACATACGTATGAGCTGAGTTTGTCGTTTGAAAGTAAGGTCCAGAAATGTGCTTAAAAGAGAGTCAGTTTCAGCAATGGAAATATTTTTGTATGCATGCAAAAATACTGTGTATTATTAGAGAAAAGGATATTCGTACATCAAATTTATCGAAGGTCTCTTCAGTAAACAACATATTTGTGGACGGTTTTCCTTCAATAACTTCTTTTTTATTCCGACGTCTACGATCTTGAAACAAAAACAACGAGGGATACACTGCACAAACATCGTAGAGCCGAAAATGCCTATTCATTTTAATGAAATATAATTAATAGAGGCTAATCCGGTTGAAGATACACGCTACTCATTCAGACAAATCACGACAACGACGCCATTTGGTAGGTCAGTTCCAACTAATCTAGCTTAAACGCTGTCGGCTCAGATATAAGTATGCCCCCCCCCCCGATACATATCCAATAAATTTTTAATGTTGTTTCATTACAATATTTTTAAATAATTTCCATTCGGCCACGAACAAACTTTGTTTTCATAAAGAAACTAAAACAATATTTGGGATACAAATTGTATCGTTGTCGAGTACTTCGTTTGTTCACAATCAAACATCTTAAAGAAACAACGGATTAACTCACAGGGGCCAAAATACCCCATTATTAAAAGACGGATTCTTTTTTTGGTTTTGTTTAGCTGAATGTAATTATGAAATCGTGCTCCTTTTGATAGTTGTAGAATGTACGCCGTTTACGTTTGTAAAGAGTATATAATAATATCATAAATATCAGCAATATAATTATTTGTGTTTCAATGGAACGTTTAAGCACCCTATAAATCTTATGTTTCGATTTTATTTATTGTTTAACATCATCACAACTTTTTACACTCACAACTTATTTACGAATAGAAAATATGTCAGTGCAAAAACGGTTTCTTATGATAAATGTTTGCAGTCTCCATTTTGAAGTTTAAATATTTCAGTGCGAAAAGGTATGCGATAAAACGTGGCGCAGGTTTCGGTTTTCAATTAGACGACTTTCTTAAAACAACAATTTTTTGGGAAGAAACAATGTTGCAATCGTCATTACGTCTGCTTGAACAACACGCATTTGTATGGAAACGTATATGGTACACCCTGATACTGTGATGATGTCAACATTCTATGACGGCATGATATAAAAAAGTAGTCATGTCGTCAAAAATAACTCATCGTGTCGACTAAAACAACGATGGCAAGTCATTTTCTAAAGAGCATGACGCCTAAAATTATGTTGATTTGTCGACATAAGATATGTTGTCAAGACGTAAATAATCCGCATGTTGGAATAAGAGCCTAAATTTCTGACAATATTTTATCCTTTAGCCGTTTTGTAAATTTAACTATTTCTGTGTTGTTTACTGTATGACGGCATATATCTTGATGACTTGCAAGTAACAAAATGTTGACATGGCGATATAACTGAAGGAGTCGATATATTTTATGTGGACAAATGGTGTTGTTTAAAAATTATGGAATCGTATATGGTACCCAAATAATATGGTTATGCCGGATTAGATTATATCGACTTACTGTGAAATAACATGGTATGTCTTCACAGTTTTGGGTTTTAAAATCTGTGTTAGGGTTTCAAAAAATGCTCATCACTTCTTTGTCGCTTCAGATGTAACCTTCATATTTGGTAAGCATGTGTATATGGACAAGACCTTACTATACGAACACAATGTTCGACCCCTTTTACATTGACCTTGAACTTAGGGTCCGCGTTTAGGTTTCAAAATCAGCTTTCAGGTTTCGAAAAATGCTCATAACTTCTATCAAAGCATTTTGTCGCGGGCATATGCCATCCTATAGAGACAGCTCTTCTTTATTCAACTTTAACCATTTCTATGACTCTCAAAACATTTAAATGAAAGTACAAAACACTGTTATTCGTGTCAATGTAATCATTTTGATTCGATGAGTTATTGCCCATAATGTTTGTATGTCTGCACTCAGCAGTCACTAATTGAATTTGTATAAAAAATATAGAAGTACCAAGATGCGCGTACGGTCACATATGTATATATGTAAATGCATACGTACGTACGTACGCATTTATTGAATTTGTATTAAAAAATATAGAAGTATACATACATACGCACGCACGCACGCCCGCCCGCCCGCCCGCACGCACGCACGCCCGACCGCCCGCCCGCACGCCCGCCCGCACGCACGCACGCACGCACGCACGCACGCACGCACACACACACACACACACACACACACACACACACACACACACCTACACACACACACACATACATACATACATACATACATACATTACATACATACATACATACATACATACATACATACATACATACATACATACATACATACATACATACATACATACATACATATATACATACTATTGGTCCTTTCAATGCCTATGTCAACAAATTGGCTGCCCAGTGTTTAGCTCACATAAGCACTTAAGTGCTCATGGTAATATTTGATCGACCTGTGTCCGTCGTGAAACTTTGCCTTGTGAACACTAGAGACCGCATTTCTTGTCCGATCTTCATGAATCTTTGTCAGGGCATTTATTCAAATCATACCTCAACCGAGTTCTAAACTGGTCATGTGGGGTCGGAAACAAGGTCACTTGGTAAACAAAATAAAGACCTTGTGAATACTCTAGAAGTCACTTTTACTTTGCTAAAATGTTTGTGTAAATGATATGTCGCTTCTTGAGTTCGAAAATGGTTCTGGTCGGTTGAAAAACATGGCCGACAGGGGGGCTGGGCAGTTTTCCGGACATGGCTATAAAGTTACATTGTAAGTCACATTTTTCCCTATCATGAAACTTAGTCAGAATATTGGTTTTATTGATTTCATGGACGAGTTCGAAAATGGTCAAGATCGGTGGGAAAAATGGCTTTTAGGGGGTGGGGCAGTTTTCTCTATATGTATAGTTTGTTTGAAACTGGTTCTGGCTGTCAAAAAAACTTGGCCACCGTGGGGTTATTTTTCATATATTTTATATAGTAAAAGAAGCTTGTGAACACCCTTAAAGACACTTTTTTGCAAATCATTATGAAACTTTTTTTTCCAGTGTGTGTATATATATATATTATATATATGTATTCTGTGAGTTATTCTATATTGGAACCACTGCACTTTTGCGTCATTGGTTATTAAAATGGTAACTAAAATAAGCAATTCCATTCTTTTTCATTACCTCTGGCATTAAGTTAACCCATTTTACACCATTTTGCTTTTTTTTGATGGTTGTTCATTATTTTTATTTGTAATGATGTATAGTCTTTTTGCTCCAGATTCTTTTTTCAGTAAAAGTTGTAATAAAGGGGGCAAAAAGGGTTTTATAATTTGTTGGGTGGGACAAGATACATTTTTTTTCAAAAACTCTTCTATTGCTTTTTTACCCCTGTATGGAATTTATGGTCAAATTATACATTCTATTTATTTCATCTAAAGGAATCAAGGTTCCATTTTTAAATATATCCCCTATACAATGAATTCCAGCCTCAAACCATGACTAAAGGAAAATACTTTTTCCTATTAATATGTTTGGATTGTAGAAAAGTGAATAATGTAGAAACTCTTCTGTGTTTAAATCAAATTTATTACAATAAAGTGAGAAGCTTTTTAAAACATCTACCCAAAAAGGATTTCAAATTCTATTAGCTGTATTTAAAGCGTAATGATAACTGCAATTAAAGAGTTTATACTTATCAAAATACAGTTTTGTGATGTCTATCCAATTTCCACTAAAGGATTGAAGTTTTTGTAGCCAGCGAAGTTTCAATGCTGGAATAAATGCATCCAAAATGATCATTTTTAAACCTCCTTCATAATGTTCTTTAACTATTTTTGTGAACTTTATTTTACCCTGCCCATCCCAAATAAAACTGAGAATGGAAGATTTTATTCAATTTAATATGGTAATAGGTGGGTTGGGCAATGATATGAACAGGTGATTGAATAATGACACAATAAGTGTTTTAATAATCACACTTTTGCTAATGTGTTAAAAGTCTTCTTTACCAATTTTTCAGAATGTTTTCCATTTTAACAATTTTTTCATCGTAATTTAATTGTTAACATTTTTGACAGGTTTACATGGAAATGTATTCCAAGCATTTTAAAGCTTTGTTGCATCCAATTTAGTTTCCATTTGGTTTTTATGGTATATGAACTATATTTGTTCTTTCCAATCCATACAACATTTGTTTTATCAAAATTAACATCAAGGCCTGACATATATGCAAAATTATGTATAACAGTAAGTGTCTCATTTAGGGATTGTTCGGTACCGTCTTATAAAATAGTAGTATCATCCGCAAACAGGGACAAATTATGTTCAGTTCCCTGAATGGTTATACCTTTTATATTATTGTTATTTCTCAATACTAGTGACAAAACTTCGGCACAGAGGATAAAAATGTAACATGAGAGGGGATCTCCTTGCCTGCAGCCCCTTTCAATAGGGAAAAAGTTAGATAAGTACCCACACTGAAAAACGGCTGATTTAGAATCTTTATATAAAACCTCAAACCAACGTTTTATGTCAGGACCGAAATTTAAGAAAGAAAGTGTACTTTGTACAAAGGACCAGGCCAATAATCGTACGCCTTTTCAAAATCAATTAGGAGAAGTAAGACTGGGATCTCGTTTTCTTCAGTATAGTGCATAATGTCATAAGTTAACCTAGTATTTTCCCCTATGTATCTCCCTTAAATAAAACCCGTCTGGTGGTTATGAATTAACTTGTCAATAAATAATTTAAATCTGTTAGCTATTACTTCAGAGGCAATTTTATAAACAGTATTTAAAAGAGTAATTCGACGCAATTTTTTATATGAAGCCAAGATTTTTCACCCGTTGGAATACAGGTTATGATACCTTGAGTTTGTGTTATAGATAAATGACCACACTTATAAGCTTCATTTAATTATCTGACGATAAAAGTACCATTTTTTCAAAACATTTGATAAAATTCTGCACTGAAGCCAGAACTGCCTGGGCTTTTATTATTTGACATCTTTTTTAAAACAGTTGAAGCTTCCTCTAAAGTTATAATACCATCGATTAAAATGGACTCACTCTGGTTTAATTTTGGGCAATTTATGTCTTTTACATAGTTATTAAAGTCTTCACTACTGCAATCATTATTTTGTTTATAAAGAGACTGATTATACGATGCTATTGAATTAAGAAAACCGGTTTGGTCAGTTATTTCACTATCATCTTCATTTTTAGTTGATATATTGATGTTGTTTTTGCATTATATTGTTCAAGGCTACAACAATATCTAGATGACTTTTCATCTTGTTAAGTCCACTGAAATTTGAATCTTAGCATGTATCCTTTTAAATGTGTGCTCTGAATATTTTTATTTCCGTTTTCAAATTTTCAAGTTCTTCAGAGTTTTCATCTCGGAAGTTTTCTTTCAACTCTTTAATTCTTGTAAATAATTTGCTTTCTATAAGTTTTGTTTCTCTTTTTTATAAGACCAATATGAAATAGATTTGCCCCTTAATTCCATAAGCAGGGTTTTTAGTAAAAGTTGATCACTTATCGTAAACTGTAATTCACTGTCGGGAATATCGTTTATATTTTGATAACTATAAATGGGAAGTGCGTATTGAAGTTTAATATCATCATTTTTTTGTTGATTTCCTGTACATACATAATGTCTGACAGTAAAGAATTATTATGTTTCCAAAGACCTGGTTTATGAGGAAAGTTACTAAAGGTTAAGTTTAAAGTAATTATCGAGTGTTGCAAGAACTCTGAAGTGATTAAAAATAGATCCAGCCTAGCCTGTTGTATCGGATTTTATATTTACCAGGTAACAATATTTGTATAAATAAAGTTTAAAAAATATATTATACATTTAGATGGGATAATAAAATGAACATTTTTTTATAAATTGTCAGTAGCAAAGAGTTTCCTCTACATGGTCAATAACGAAAAATTGAGAACGCTTCCCGCGAAATCGAAAAAGGAAGCATTATCAAAAATGTACAATAAGAAAAATAAAACGTTCATATAATTGAACAAGCATTTAAAAAAAGTAAATATGTTATAAAGGTAGATCATACCCTTTAATTCCTACTTATGTACTCTTCTTCATTGAAGAAGAATATCTTGGGTAGAAAAAGTGTTATTTTAATCTTTGTACCTTGGTTTCAGTTTTATTAAACTTGAAAGTGGATACAACAAGGTACATGTAAGGAAAAACTCACTACGAATAATATATTGTAATTATTCATAAGTAATCATCAGGTGTAAGATGTTCTCAAAATTATTGAAAAACAGAAACTAAACTAAAGAAGCTAGCGACAAGGCGATTCAGTCCAAACAAAGACCCGGAAAAACTGCAATAGAGTAAACGTATATGCTCTAAATGTTGAAAAAGTAATATATTCTACTTCTTGCATGTGTGTGTGTGTGTGTGTGTGTGTGTGTGTGTGTGTGTGTGTGTGTGTGTGTGTGCGCGCGCGTGCGTGTGTGTGCGCGCGCGCGTGCGTGTGTGTGCGCACGCGTGCGTGCATCTGTGCACGTGCGTTGGTGTGTGAGTTAGCGTGCGTATGTAAAAGTGTGTGTTTGTAAAATGATTACAGCTTATGTGTTTCAAGTCGTTAGTACTCGATTTACACTGTAACCAAAAAAGGGGGCTGTGTCATATAACAATAACAACAACAAGAAAAACAACACCATGGCACCTGTCGACTTAATGAAGCTACAATACTACTCGGTCCATACTGATATGCATTCATAAACAATTGACTTATGTTTTACAAATATAATATTGTACAATGGCATATTATGGGTAATTGTTTTATCACGCTATATTCCCCATTAGTATATCTAGGCCTCTAAATGAGCAAATATAAAAGTATATATTACTACTACTTGCATGTGTGCGTGTGGATGGGTGTGTAAGTGTGTGTGTGCGCGCGCGCGCAAGCGTGTGTGTGTGTGTGTTTGTACATGCGTGCGTACGTTGCGTGTGTGAACTTACACCGTATGAGATTGTGTCTAATAACAATAGACATAGATTAAGTTCGATTATATAAGTATGATATGCTTAACAAAGTGCGTATCTTTATCGCATTAGAGAGAGAGAAAAAGTACTTAAATTAGGAAATTACAAACAATAAAAAACCAAGAGAACAACAGGATCAAAAAACACACAACACAGATATAAGGGTGGTCTAGTTACAATGTCATGATTAAACTGGTTTGCATACGTATTACAAATACGTGAATATAGACAGTTAATGATATGATATAGAAAAAAAAAACACCGTCAGTTCTAACACGGTGAGCCTTATGTTACCGGCGTCGATTTGTGCTAGCTGAAGCCCTGCTGGCGTACGATAGTGAAGCTACCGCCTTCGGCCATGGTTTGTTGAGCCACGTCTGAAAATGTTCGTAATCGATTATCTCAGTGCTCTTTACCTCTGAAGCGTGCATACAGCTTCCCATCGAACGACCACGCTCGCTCCATCGTCTCGGGGTCCTTCAGCCTAACGGACGCTAGAACTTCAGCGTTCAATTTTGTCAGGTCTTCATTCAAGAAAATACCGGAACATTTGAGTAGCTTTGCATTTCGCATTACATTCGATTTTGTTTGGCGCCGTATGAACCTGACGATGACCGGTCGGATCTTCCCTCAGTGATGTTTCCCTATCCAATGCGCTATGTCTATATCCTCATTTTCAACGCGCAGACCAAGCTTGGAACTTAAAAGTGACGACACCTGATAAGTCAACGCTATTGAGGACTGAAATTGTTCGTCTCCTTGTAGACCCGTAATTCGCAAATGGTTTCTACGGCTATACTGCTCGTGCTCATTTTAAATTTCTGCAGTACGCTTTTCTGAGTCATTCAGCTTTGTTTTTAGGTCTTGTAGCTCTTTGTCTTTGCTGGTTATTTGACAATGTAACGATTCAATTTCCTTTGTCTGGTCGAATATGTTGCATTCAATGATTTCCAAGGCTTTTTTGGACTTCTGCCCCTTTAAACTTTCGAATATAGACGAGTCTAATGAGCTATTGTCTGTTAACTCGCTCGCAGTAGATGAATGCTGGCGTTTGTTCATGATTTCACAACTAACACGGGATTAACGGGACAGTATTCACAATAAACCCTTAAACACTCGTGTTCACTTTAGCTACTGTCACGGTAAACTATTAACATGTTTATTGATGCGTCACCGAGGCGCCAGACAATGACACTGACAATCACAATGACCTTATGTGTGTATACACATATTATGTCAATATCCAGAGTCTTTCTCCCACCCCACCCGTCAATAGAAAAATACAAAAGCTTGAGAAAAAGCCTTCTAAAAGTCACAAACCTCGTTTTATTTTTTTACATGTCACATCCTGTTCAATAAACTTCACATCACTCACAAATGTTATTTGTGTGCCTCACACGCGTTTTTTTTTAGTTTTTAGAATTACATTTTAAATTGATGCTCACTCAAAACCGGAAGCGGATTGTCTTCATTATGAAACTTAGTCAGAAAATTGGTATTATTGATTTTTTCAGACAAGTTCGAAATTGGTACTCATAGGTGGGGCAAAAATGGCCGCCATGGGGTGGAGCCGTTTTCTCTTTTCGTTTATAATGTAAACATGTAAAAACTCTAGAAGTTGCATTTTTATCCCAATCTTCATGAACTTTGGTCAAAGCGTATGTTTCCTTGATACTTTCGTATTGTAAAATGGTTCTTGTCAATCAGTATCAAAAACCAGGTTGGGTAATTTTCTATATATGCTTATATTAAAAACTTTGGAAGATTTTAACCTCGACTTGAAGTCAGCCTTTGTTATATAAATGTTCTGAATTATTTGCACACGAGTTTAACTCGTCTTTAATTTCATCTCATTCCCTCAGGTGTGCGACCCAGTGCCTCTTAGCCCTCTTATTTGTGTTACTTGTTTTTGTTGTTTAAGGACATATCACTTTCTGAAATAGTCAGAAGTGGTTAGAGTAATGTCAAATAATAATTACTCATATTAGCATTCTATATTAAGTTTGGAACAATATGCAGAACTAAAATATCATATACTTCAGTGATACATGAACCAGTTCTAATGAAATCTTTCAAAAAGAGTAAATAATCACATGATTTCACCTAATAAACCACTTTCTTCTTGTGCGTTGTAAGTCCTTATTTATTTATTTTTTGTTCATAAATCCATTGACACCAGCTGGAACCTACACTACTGTAGAAGATAATGTTAGAGTATGATTAAATATAACACACTAGAAACACTGAATAACAAGATCATTTTTTGTAAGAAAAAAATGTAAACAACTTGAGTCTAAAAATAGTTGGGAAAAGTATGGATGACCAGGATGACAAATATAAATTTGATTGAAACTTTTGGAAACAGTGTAAAATATCACTTTAACAAACACATTGATATATCAATATCTTTATAGTATTAACATACGCTATAAAATTAAAGGGTTTGTATTAACATGCTTTCAATATTTATGTATCTTTCATTTTTAAATTATCATTTCTGGCCCACCATACTTTTTAATTTCCCCCACCACTATAGTGGTGGGGACATATTGTTTTTGCGCTGTCTGTTGGTTTGTTTGTTTGCGTCAAACATTAACATTTGCCATGACTTTTGCAATATTGAAGATAGCAACTTGATATTTGGCATGCATGTGTATCTCATGAAGCTTCACATTTTGAGCGGTGAAAGGTCAAGGTCATCCTTCAAGGTCAAATGTCAAATATATAGCTTCAAAGCGGCGCAGAAGGGGACATAGTGTTTCTGACAAACACATTTTTGCTCAAGTGTACTATTTTTTTACACTAGTTGTTTAAATTTTTTCTTGCACAAAGGTATCCCTTTTTCAGTGTTTCTAGTGTGTTATATTTAATAATACTCTAACATTATCTTCTACAGTAGTGTAGGTTCCAGCTGGTGTCAACGGATTTATGAACAAAACAAGAAAATAAGGACTTCCAAAGCCCAAGAAAAAAGTGGTTTATAAGGTGAAAACATGTTATTATATACTCTTTTAAAAAGATTTCATTAGAACTGGTTCATGTTTCACTGAAGCATATGTTATTTTAATTCTGCACATTGTTCCAAACTTCATAATACAATGTTAATATAAGGAATTATTGTTTTACATTACCCCACTCACTTCTGACCATTTCAGAAAGTGATATGTCCTTAACTTTGTTTTCATTTGTCTTACTTTTTCTGAATAAATACTAAAGAACAGTTTGAAACTCATTACCTGTTAGGTTGTTTTATAAATCATCTTTTTAAATTTGATATTTAGAATTAAAGATTTATAATTTGAATTATCAGCTTCTATGCGAAGATTTGAAGGTCAACTTTTGTTAAATCTGAATAAAGTTTTTATTGAATCGTATATTAATGCTCACCATTATGTATCTGCTTGATACTTCACTGCAGCTATTAAAGTGTTATCTTGAACGCGCTTTCCGGTCTTATAAATGTAAGATGTTTAGTTATCTCTAGTTGAAAGTGTTCATGTTTTGTGTGAGGAACAAATTTGCATATAGCCGAATTAAATACCAAAACTAACCTACTTACATCGATGAGGCGAAGAAAAGAGCGTTTCAATTCTTATACATGCAATTACGATTATCATTCTGCATATGTTTTCAATGGTTTGGCTAAAAGAAATATAATTTGGGATATATATTCGTGCATGAATTTAGTAGGCGCCCCTTTTACAATACGCAGTTTTGACTGTGTGCATGTCGCACATGGCATAATTAAACCAAGTTGTCCCACGCTCGATTTCCTCGTGCGCTTCGTGGAGGCAACTCACTTCATTGAATATTAAAGCCCAGTCAAATGATATACTATAGCCAATCAGAATAATGTACACTGGTGAAACATAGGGCAATTGTAATTATGTAATAAACTGCAAGAAAAATAAAATGTTATTAAAGTCAATCGTTTCTTAAATATTCGCCGTGCATTTTTGTCGTTTTACAATGACGACTGCATATAAAATTGGCGATTAAATGCATAATTCGCTTTCAATAATCCAGTTGAGTATATATATATTTGGTCAGACCATAGACCGATCTAGTCAAAGGGTACGTGTATCATAACTCATATAAAACTATACCGGCTCGTAAACAAATATTTCAAAATTTTGAAAATATTTTGATAAGTAATGTGCGATGTGGAATATGGAAATAAAAGCAAACTACAACCTTACTAGCTTTGAAGACTGTTCATGTTTTGGTATTATTGACACAGCTGAGTAGGTGATTTCGCTTAAGTGCAAATTTTGACGGACAATGAAGAAAGACCGATCACATTAACTAGCCCTAAAATTGATCTACAAATAACCCAATTTTGTGTCAATTTTGAATAATTTTCCATTTCCTCAAAAACGAATAATTTGACCATTAAACAAAAATCTAATTGCAGTATGAACATTTATTTCAAACATGTACTATATACACTGGAGTTTCAGGAATAGAAAATCAAGTAAGAAAATACAAAATAAACATATCATATATTTGCGACAGTGTTAATATTAAATATAAGATTTACAAAAGTCGTTTTGTTTAATATATTGAAGTTTGAAATAAAATGTTAATAAATCTTTTAAAAGAGCCATATTTTTAAAGGAACATTCCACAATTTACGAGGATTTCATAACTAAATGACCTAAATCTGTTTTTTGCCAAGTTTGCAATGTCTGTAAATGTGTATAACAATATGAGTGAATTTATTTTAGCAAACAAAATAACAACGTTTAACTACTTCAAGATCAATTCCAAAAACAAGAATATCAATTTGTGTTGCTTATCGAAACACTGTAAATAAAACTCGAAACGAAACTTACTTGAACTAAACTAACTTAACAATAAAATTTGCAAAATATAACCAATTTTTAAGAATATATTTGTGCATATGTAATTAGTAACCATCCAATATTTCAGTGAAGGCCAAGAACAAAGAAGTCGCACTTTTAATCGAATCAGGAACTGGCAGTTGCTCCCGCTGCATTTCACACACATGTTCTAGGACGGGTATGAAGTCATCTTTACACTCAAACTGCGGTTTCTTTACAAAGTATCTCTCTTGAATACGAGCAATGGTTTACAATTCGCAAGGAAGCCGAAATGAAAAACCTCAGTGTCACTAAGAAACAAATCTGCAATATAAAAAAAAGTTGTGAGTCGTTAAACACACGTTTTGCATGTATTAGTTAAAGAGAAATATCTAAACGAATCAATCGAGATCTAAGCTCTCTAAATGCCCATAAAATCCAACGAACACATTAATATTTATTGTTTGCAAATGTTATTTTTACCTTTATACAAAGCATTCCTGATGTAAAAATGGACTGTCTGAGGCATTGCGTGTTTCAAACGAATATACCAGAAACTAAACATCTGTTCGACGCCGGAAGTCATGAACCAATGTTGCAATGATGTGATGATGTCAAAATTCTATGACGACATGATATGGAAAAGGTGTCATGGCTTAAAAAATAAACTCATCGTGTCGACTAAAACTATGATGGCAAGTCATTTTCACAAGAGCATGACGTCAAAAATTATGTAGATTTGTCGACTTAGATCATGTCGACCAAATATATTTTCGGGAAAAGCCGGAAAAATTTACGTCGAGACTTCAACTTAATGTCGTTATGACGAGTAAAATTAAGGTGGGAAAGCTACAAAACTATGTCGACATACCATGTTATTTCACAGTAAGTCGGTATAAATTATTCCGGCATGACCACATTATTGGGGTGTACCATATACGTTTCCATACATTTGCCTGTGATCTTTTAAATTAAAGCTTAAAAATAACAGCAAAATCACTAACAACACACATTAATTATCGAACGTATACTTCTAGCGATAGCGAAAATATTACATTATCTTAACAGAATATATTTATTATAAAAACATTAGACATCAACGCAATAAGTATCTTTAAGCAAAATAGTATAATAAGCTCCGTAGTTGGTAATATCTGCCAATAATCATTTTTTTAAAGACGACGATAAAATATTGCTTAAATGGATTATTGTATGTATGTATCAACTTTGGATATATTGTAAACGTAAAGTGAAATGAGTGTTTTTAACCAGCCCGTCTGTGTTTGAATATACATAATATAATATATGTGTATTTTATATAATTTTTTTTCCGACTACCAACATATAGATACGAACTATGATAGTTATAGTTGTTTTCAACAAAACTTGAAGAATACCATTCAAAACAACATATAAGAATGTAGGCGTTAAAACAGTATGTTACATGTAAATTAAGGGACACATATTTCTGTTATCTTGTTTGCGTGGTTCATGTTTCCGATCGAACGAATAACCGACCGTAAAAATCACTTTCAATTAAAAGTGGGCATGACGACGTTTCAGTGGTCTGAGATATTATTGGCTTTGGTGTTAATGACGCCATAATAAACTTATTTGTTATTGGCTTAAATGTATGTTGGTGAGTTTGACTATTTAGAGAGGACGGCTTAGATGTATGTTGGTGAGTTTGACTATTTATAGAGGACGGCTTAAAGATACAAAAGATCGGCGATATTTGTTGTGATTTATTCCTCTTCTGTGTTTGAATTAAAATTCGAATAATCAGAGGAAACTGTGTGCACCATGAGGCTACTAATCGTAAGTCACCTTTTTTCATTTATAACATTATTGCTTAAATATATTGTAAGGGTTCTTTTGTTATACTTATAGATTGGCATGATTTGATAGAAAAAAATAAGTGCTTATAAAATGCATTTGTTTTGCCTGATAAATAGGTTTAGCATTGACATACTTAACGAACACGTGTTCATGGACACAGATATTTGAAGGTGCACGCCTTGTTTTGTGTTCCTTTAAACACTGTAGGACGTCAAATATTTTCATGAACAGCACATCGACAACTGTTTTTGCAGATTTTCATAATATAAATACTTTTATTTAATGCTAAGTGATGACATTTAAAAAAATATGTAGGAAATAAATCTGTCAGTTTTGTCTCACACAAATGACTAACGAATACTTGTTTAGAATTTAATTGGATATGTTTATGTTATGAATACAGATATAGCTTGTCAACATTCCTCATAGTACAACAAGAAGTTTAGATAAATAGGAGTTAATATCAATAGTATCGCAACTGCTCACAAACGCTAAACGATGTAAGCATACATTTGAAAATATGACAATGAATGACTGCCCTTGATAAGGATAGTAGAAATTTATAACAGTACTTTTTATTCAATGGAAACAAAGAAAACACAGAAATATTAACGATCGTTTTACTAGCACTACCATAATAGTGTACTTATTTAATGACGTTATCAAAACGATATATTGCGATAAGAGATCGAGTGTTTTCAAAATTAATATTGCTGGAAATCATTTGAGAGAGCAGTAGATTTAAGTTTGCTTTTGTTTGAAATAGTAAGTGTTCAACTATGTAATACACAACTGGATTTGAAATGTTATTTATTTATTTAAGGCAAAATATACACTAAGCAAAATCTGTCGTCTTGTACAAAAACAACATATGTTAAAAAGTTGTTTTCATCTGATTTATTATATTTTACGAGTATGCACATTTAAATACCATCTTTCAGTTTGAAAAACAACATATGTCGATACATTCGAAAACCATATCATAAAATATATAAGGTTATGTTAATTATCAGCTGAGCGATACATGGGGCCTCCATTCTAATATTCAATAGAGTAAAATTGTAGTTTGATGTAATGTACGTCCCCTTGCACATTCAAGCGTAACTCTTATCTGATATACCATCAGCAATACAATTTAATAACATAGAATGATTTTAAAAACACAATTTGAACACAAAGTAATGTTAGTTTAAAGTTTAAATATTTTATTATCAAGTATATGCAAACTTTATCAACCCTTTAATATTGCAAATAAACATAAACCTTTTTTGTCATGTATACATTTGAAAATTATTATGATTCGAACGAATTTGTGAATGCAAAGAATTGTTATTTACTTTTATATTTTGTATTGCTTAACTGAATCTAGCATGCCTCTCAAATAGTCTTGCCTTAAGTTATACATTGTTTGATGTAATGTCGTACACTTTTTTAAAAGAAAGTAAAACTGACATGTTATTTTACTCGATATTGTTCTCAAATCGTTATATTTAACACTTTTTGTGATAATTTTGGTTTAAAAGCAATGGGTTTTTATTCAAATTAAGTTCTCAAGATTTGTCGATTTTGAATATATTTGCCTTTCTACCAAACAACATGGCATTGGCCTATTTGCGTACTATGTATGCATTACTGTCAATTGTTTATTTATTTTCTGTTGAGACTTAGGTATTTAATATAATAAATATATGTCAATAAATATTTATATTAAGTCAAACATTTTCCTATGCAATATCAGACTCGCATGATATCACATCAAAAAGTCACCAATCATTTAAGTCTTAAATGTGTCTAGCTGCTTTTACTTACGGTTCAAGTTTGACGAGGCGACATATATTAAAGGCACTGTTAGATTATCACGGTCTCAGCCAGTCGATCAGGATCGTCTGTAACATGTCACTTACGGCATTAGTTTTTGAGTTTAACAACTGGCATTATGTGGGGTCAAGTTTATATAAATGTTATTATATATGGCATAAGGTTGAATCAAATTGGCATTCTATTGGGTCAAACAGCAATTTGGTTGAGAGCAGTTGGAATAATGTTTGGAAAAGTTCACATTAGATTGTGTAACCGTAACACTAGGTTGTGTCAAATTCGCCTTATGCTGGGTAAAGTAATCATTAGGTTAAGTGTAGCTGACAATTTGGTTTTGCCATGAGGCGCGTATTAAAATGTTATATCATTTATATTGTTACATAATATTTTGCAATCAATATTCATTTTGAGTATGAAGTCTCCAATTTAAAAGCTGTAGATATTGTATACAGTTCATCAGTATGTAAATGTTTATTTGTTTCTTATGTCGTTACTCACGAGTTACGAATTACCCACGACTTACTACATGTCATTCGTTCCCATGAGTTACTAAGTCGTAGGAACGAGTTTCTTAGTCGTAACAACGAGTTTCTTAAGTAGTGGGAAACAATTACTAAGTTATGCTAGTGACACAACAAATGCAAATGTCACATCTGTGCCACCGTATTTCTGACATTGTTGCCATTTAGACCTTACGTGGGCAAGCTAAGCTTTTTATTTTCTTAAGGCTAGCCATTGTAATCTCATTAAAATAATCTCGAATCTGACGCTTCTATACTATTAACTAACAGCGACAACTAATGGAGCGAACGTTAGGATTAAATGGTTATTATATCGTCAGCCATTGTGTCGTATTGTGTTATTTAGATAGCTCACTACTATCACAATTAATGATCATGCTTATGTTTAAAGACCCTGTCACTGTAACAGCAGCAATATTCGACCCGACTTTGAAATAAATATTATTTATGTATAGTTTATATAATCATTCTCATCTGATATTTACGTTTGCTTATTTAGCGTTCCTTTATAAAGGGTTTGTCATAGAAATTAGTAACTCGAAACAATTTTTTTAAAGTGGATATGCAAGATATATATGTTGAGCACGATAACTTCTTAAATGTACAGTTATATGAAGAAACAATACTATAAATGACATTCTTACATAAAGCTATTCGAATAGATAACCTTTCAAAATATTTTCGACATATTTAATGTTGAAGCAATCATTATTGTCCAAATGGTGTATCAAACATTAATTAACGTATCCAGATAACATTTACGACTACATGTGTCTTATTATTTACAGATTAGTAGGTGTGTATTGCTGGTTTTGATGACGCTTACCTTAACTGAAGGGGAACGTCAACCACCGATAAAAGGTATTGAATCGGCATGTGATGTCGGTTTAGTTATTTTATATTATTTGGTGGCTTTATAATTGCTGATTGTATGTTTGTTGATGAATGTCATTATCAACCGAATTTCCGTCATATCATGGCTTCCAGTAAGCCTACTGTCACTTATCCTGGGTAAACTGGTTTACCAGTGCTGAATGCTCATAATTTTGTCAGTCACTGTAAACTGCACTTATTGAATAAGAGGTAGCAGGGGAATGGCAGTAAAACTACGCGCTCGGTTTGGGGGATGTTAAATGTCTGCTAGTAATATATTAATTAGAACAGCTGCTACTCACATACTTAACGTTTTTGTTTAACTTGTTCTACCTATATACCATAGTCATAAGTATTTAGTATTTATTTCATGGCTGAAGGTAAATGTTGAATAGTAAGAAGTAGACCAGTGTGTGTGGTGTATGCTTGCATATCATTAAATTGCTGTAACTTTTAAAACACAATAAAACTACCTCTAAAACATATATGATATCAGAAACAATGCAATCTCAAATACTGTTCCCACATTGTTGTTCCATTTCCGCATTCACAATTGCTTTGTTTTATCCACTGTGACTATTAACAACTCTGTATAGTTGACTTGGATGGGTGGGGGGACATAACTTAACTCCGCCATATTTCTTAAGTCAACACACTTCATTTTATTTTCCACTCGGCATTATGCTAATCATTATTATAGTATTATCCGTTGTCTGCAACTACCGCTTTTTTCGAACAAATCCATTTAAGTCTTAAATAATATGGAATATTAAGATCTGAAAAACAATCCTTTCTGACCTTAAATTCGTCTACCTTAATAACATTTCCCTTACCCTCTTGGCCTCAATTTTTCTCCACACTTCAAAACTGTTACTCATTGACCTTTACCATTTGCCACCATATTAAACAATGTCCATATAACACCAACTCCCCCTTAAAGATATCCGCAGGGAATTGTGTTAACTATCTCTCCTGCTGAAACAGCTAAAACTTCAATGTGTTTGTATTCATAGCCCGTTCGACGTTTTAACTTAACCGCACTACTCTAACTATTCGTCACTTTTCGAAACAATTCCTCACTGACCTTAACTATTCGCATAAATACACTAAATTTTTCTCGACTACACATTTCAAAACTTTATTTACTCGCTAATAGATTACATTCTTCGCAATATGTGTACTGTTTTATTTTTTCAAAAACTCATAAATAATACAATTTCAGCACATTCTTCCCATCAATTCCTACCTTCTACGATTTGACAAAAGAGAAACGCATGTTCATCAAAATTTTGCTAATATTCTTAAGTATCGATATATTATAAATATATTATATTTGAGTTATGTTTATTAAGATTCCAATACAAATTTGTGCAACAGTGCAAAAGTACAATTCTGTCCTTTCACTTATTTTTTAATAATTGCATTACTTATGTTTAAAGTATTAGCAAGTTGTTTGTCTTAAATTCATAAATGAACTACCTGATATTGAATACACTATTATAATAAATTGTCTTAAGTTTAAACCTATATATTTTAGTTCGATTGCATCGAAAACCTACGATTTATTGAAACGTCCGTTTCCTGTGTAGAACCAGTACTTAGTGTCTTTGGGGGATCTTTAGAACGATCCCGGTCGCTAGAAGGACACAATATCCACCACGCCATGGCGATCTAAAATGTATTTAATGTCTTTAAAACGGCATAATAACATTCTTCAGAATTTATGTACTTGTTTAATACCAACTCAATTTTATTTAGGTTTATAAAGTCATTCAGTTTCATTCTGCACGAATCATATGTATATTGATATGACGAGAAAAATGTATTTAATTCATTCAATTATATTTCAGGCAAGCTGTGTGATAGAAGTTTCCGAAAACCATTCTCACAAGGTAAACAGATTAACACATTACTGCTTCTAGTCATATTTATGAATGTTCATTTGAATAATAACGACTATTAAATTTCGTTTCAGTACTATATTTGTCTTTATTAGTAGGATGTAATCAGTCTTATCACTAATTACTTAATTTCTTAATTGTGAAAATATTAATTAAACTCATATTACTTGAGATTGTTCCCTGATTTAAAATAAGACTCTGTCCTTATTTTGATGTTTTTGTCTGTTTGGTGATTCTTCTATTTACAACTTTTGATTGCGATTCATACACAGGGATGATATTCTTTTTTAAAGTGTACACTTCGGAGAGAATCTCGGCGATTTGAATCCTCGTCGGTTCTTGCACCATTGACGTAGGCGTCTGCCCCGCCGGGACATGTCGCTACAACATATACCGACACAAATCCTGTCCCGATGATGGAATCATATGTCCTGTCGAGGAAATCCGAGAAGTTGACTGCGGGCTGTTTGGAAATAGAAATGTCTCATACGTTACCCACTGCGCCTGCTGCGAAGATTACGGTATAACAGTAGTCGGAACTGTGAAGGACTTCTCGACTTTGGCACCTCTATCTGACATGTCAGTCAGTATCGAAATGGATGAAATAGGTACCACCCAAAGTGAGGGTTTGTTTACGACAACAATACCGGCCACAACACAGGTCGTTATACAGGCTGAGTACATAGCGGCTGTTAAAGTGATTTATCTTCCTGTGACATACAGAGGTACACTGAACGTAGAAATCAGAATGATCAAAGCGGCTCCATCTTAACTGTTGACCCCAATGTGGACAACATACTTTCTATTTCGGGGAACCTCAGTGATGCAGAACAGGGAGGTGCGCAGCTTTTACTCTCAGCCAACTCCATCACCGATATGGCAGGAAATCCGTACACTCAGGATGTACAAATAAGCATTACGGCACCATCTGTCGAGGACCCGTTAACTGATGAAATCGGTCAGTTTCTAACCTCTGATGGTGAAGCGCTTCTTTCGGATGGTATTCTTAACGTCAATCTGAGAACGGTATCAGGCGATCCATTGACCGGTGAAGTCGTGTTCAGGGTACGACAGAGCATGGCTCTTTGGCTACTAGATGAAGCTACAGGACGATGGACATTGGCTCCGACAACAAATGTAAATCGTCGAAAACGACAGGTTAGTCTGACTGATGATTTGCTGACACAGATAAATACTGGAAACTTGTATAACATTGACAAGATCCCGGGAGTACCCAGGTGCTACTTTAAAGCGAGAGTCTTCTACCAGAACCCAGCTGATGCTACCAATCATGCCACATTCACTCCAGGGATCGTTGTCTATACACCAAACAATGAAAGACTGCGACTTTACCTTCCGTATACCAGCGATCTCGATAACACCTGCTTTGAGGCTCGATGCTTTGTTTTCGATCCAGCTTTTCCAAACAATGTTCTGGTCGGACGTATTACTCTTAAATCAACGGAAACAGTTTCTGTCGACGGAAACTCTATTCCGATTACGACGGACCTAAGGCCCGCAGATTTGTCTACCTACTCTCCAGCTATTGAAGTTGCTCACTGAACTATGCAGTACGTTGTCCTTTCGAATCAAAATGAAGTGTTAGTCAATTTAATTTCCAGTCCAGCAGGTGGGTTCTACGAAGACCTATCCACTTGCCAGACCTCAACGATCGACCAACCAGCGTTCCACTTCATCAAGCCCAGCCTTTCTGCATATGAGCCGATACCAGACGGTACAAGTCTGTGTACTGCACGAATACAATTCCTTCATGCGTTACAATTTTCGACTACATTAGATGCCCTTCCGAGTATGCCTGCAATCTCAGCAACAAGTGCTTGGTCCTCGGCCGGCTCCAACTACTACTTCACCTACTCCACTGTGATCCAGAAGGCTAATGACGGTTTGCAGGATTTCTACTACGCGTGTATGCAGTACCGATGTAGTGAAAACCAGGAGAACACGAACGTCTATTTGAACACCGATATCCCAATGAAAGACATGCCGCAAGAACCGGCATTCAAATGCGTGGGACCCTGCTTCGATGCGCGATGCATTGCTGCTAAGTCAAGCACCGAAGCGCTTTCACTGCTCCTGAACTCGTGGCTGGAAAAAACGGGCCTGACTATTATGTTGATATCAACGTGGCTGGTTGTTCCTCAAGGAACTCGACTGAAGCGTTCGCGTACATGTTCTACTGCTCTGCCGGCGGTGTCATATTTACTAAGAAATCATCCAAAGTTTGTAGACAAGTGATACTAACGGAATACAACGTAAAGAAAGGTGACCGGAAACACAAACCATTGAGTCTCTTAATTATGTTATTTACATTTTGGAAAAAGTATGGTGTATTCCATCGTTACCTTATATTATTTTATCACATGTTGTTGATAATAAAATATGCTTGAATTTCCTAATTATAACCTACTAATTATTTTATGCAATTTCAATGAAAGAAAGATTTAGATTTAACAAGCTTATATGTTTAGATTATATTTGATTCAGTCAGATTAGAACCAACAACCAAGACATTCTTGTATTTAAGTTTCGTAGTAGAGAAATGACTCGGTTGCGTCCAAGACAAATCCAATATTCAGTTAAAAGAGAACTGCGTACACAAAAATTTATTTTTCTATTTATTTGTAAATAAGACAATGGTCGCTGAAATTAATATTAAGATGGTATGCCAATAAGCAACAAGATGGTCGAATACGAGAATTCTCGCACCCACTATACTATAAACAACTGGTATTATGAGTATGCAAATAATGTTTTCATGATACAAACGAAGAACCAAAACAATAATACAATTTGGAATTTTACGAGACGTGTTTTTCTTCGTATTTTAAATGCAGAAAGGTGTAAAACAAAAGTGTTAATATATAATAGCATATGACGGAGAAGTTGGTTGAACGAATCATACGCAACTCGTAAAAAATGCAAGACAAGAATAATGATTATTAACCAGTAGATTATACAAGTTAAATTCCTCCATTTCTAGAAATCATTTAGTTTTCTATTCTTTGCCCGCTGATTGATGCGTATTTACAGATATATATGCATAGGCTATATAATATACTTATTTTATCCTATGAAAGCGAATTACACCTTATACATAACATATATTGAGAGAAATGGTTTAAATGATGTCCAGTTCTGCTCTAGATTTTATATAGATATTCTCATTATTTTATTTTAACGGCTTAATTTACTCACATTTGTAACATAACAATCGTAGAAAATATGCACTCGTAGATGTTGTACGTTGCAGAATAGCAATATAGTCGAAACATTCGCATAGTTCGATTACCGTTCAATGTTGCCGCTGCGTAAATTATTGCGAATGAGTTAGGTAAATGTGAACTTGGTTAGCTACGCTGAAATAATGCCTTTAGTCTATAGTAACATCGAACTTGGAATAACGTCTTGAACGATCCCCAAATCATGATGATTGTTCAGGTGTGAACGTATGATCGAAATTAGGCAGTACATGAGGACTATATAATACAAGAGTGATGACAATGACGAAGAACCATTATTCTGCTACAATGACATCTTTTACGTTCACAAAAAAAAGTTAAACGATGTTGAGTCCCTAGAACCCTTGCACTGAAGCGCAAGAAAGACTGGACGTTTATTTGAACATCGATATTCCAACCATTCAATATTTAACAAATGCACGAAAAACGTAACGCAACATTCCGAATCGTAATGCCGGCATTCTTTCAATTCCTATGGCACTTAAAATGATTTTAAATAATATTTTATACAAGGTAAGACGAGTGTTGATGGAGCATCCGTTGTTCAGGAAATCGACCCTGGAGAAAACGGGTCTTATCTCAACGACGTTAAAAACATTGTACTTTGCGACGCAAGGAACTCAACTGAACCACACGCGTTGACGTTCAACTGCTGTGCTTATTATTGAGGATGAAATAATAATTTAAACAGCAGACCGTGAATAATAATTCAAGTAAATGGAGAACCAGATGGACATAAGCAACTCATTATAACACGGGATATAAACTGAGTGTATAAATTTATTGAAATAATTAAATCTTACTTATAGCAGCATTTATTGATCAATAACTTAAAATGATATCCAGACATGTGCCTGTAGGCCGCCAATACCTCATCAGTCCACTTTTGTCCCTTGATCCAACAAACTTCGAAACAATCCCACCAAAATACCAAGGTGCGAAAATTAACGTGCTGCATATGTTTGTACAGTGCATAACTATAGCAACAATACTTGTTTTATTAACAAAACAGAACAGAACAGAACATATTTTATTCACGTAAACTTTACAGTTTTTTTTGTTATATATATATATATATATATATATATATATATATATATATATGCATACATATAATCATTAATACAACATGATTATACAATAAAGTATAGGTCATTATTTATCACATCTACTTAACAGGATGAACGTATATACAATCAATATTCATGCTTATTTGGTACTATGATTAATTTCATATGGTAATAAATACGTTTTGTTGGAACAAAACATGTTTTAAACTATTACTTACCTGTTATTATAATGTATTCTACCAATGACTAGTATGTTGTCTTGTAGACAATTGCCAGTGTTATACATCCATCAATTCTACGTTGCGAATTTTAAAAGCTTCTGATATATATTTACTTAACATAAACAATTCAGATTTGTTGTTTGTATTAAACAGTTGTGTAAACTTAAACATACTAGGTATATTTCTACAATAACGTTTTACATAAACGTGTCTTAAAGTGATATTATGGGCATTTTTCACTGTTGAATTGAGCTGAAAATAATAAACAGATCAAAAGAGTATGTTAAAGTATGGTTACTGACCAATTATCTGCAACTCATCTTTCTACCAGTTGTTTATAAAAAAATGTATATTTTTATTCGATATTTCACATGACTGGTGAGTCCTTTAAGCCGAAATGATCCGTAAAACAAAATATTGTCATTGTATCGTGTGAACGAATCTGCATTAAAACTAAATTTAGATTCACATCGTAAATCGAATTATTTTTGTCTTCAGCTGTCAAAACAAAAGTACGGTTGATATTGAAATGCATTATTTTTCTCTTCCCGGGATATTGTTTTAGTATGTTGATGCTGCATAAACAAATATAAGTGTATATGAAGACACCAAAACACCAAAAATAAACAACGGTTGCGATAGACACCTATAAACTGTTAGATGCTCATAATATCACTTTTAATGAGCATAAGTTGTACATGTAAACATCAAATGCAAATCGTCCTCGATCTCATTGGTAGTACAGATTTGACAAATACGTAAATGTCTATCCAATTTTTCGTATCTACCAATGTTTACTCTCAATTTATGGGAACATATACGTAATGTCGTTAATACAACTCTGAAATCTCTCGACACAATGAGATCTTGATTAGATTCAAATCCATGTGACAGGTTATGTGTTTTATACAAAGTTAAAACCTTACTATCTGTAATATTTTCTTGCCATTGTTGCGAATATTCATCAATTAGTTTTTGCCGAAATCACCTAATTTTCAATTATTAAAAGTAGTACAAATACTGCGTCTACTGTCGATCTGACCTTTCTTAATCCAAATTGTGCATCAGAAACTGTGTTATTTTCTTCGCACCATTTTGATATGCGTTGGTTTAGTACACATGTAAATAACGTAGCAAAACTACTTAATAAAGTAATAGCTCTATATGTTTTACATCAAACTAGTCCCCCTTTTTATGTAAGGGTACATGCAACTGGGAAATTTCCCGTGTTCAATATAACATTGAATATCACTGTAATATGACCAGCTAAAATATCAAAAGCTTCTATGAAATATTCATTTAATAACGTATATGTACCTGGCGATTTCCTTGTTTTAAGTAATTCGATAGCTTTGCAAACATCGTCATATGTGATTTGATTATCCAGCTCTCCAACTGTATGAGAACAATTATGAAAATCGTAAACTATGGAAATCCTCAGATAAAGGCGAGATACATGTTTCAAAAGTATCGTTTTGTGTGTTATACCTAGCTCTAACTTCAATGATGATGAAACAACAAGATACTAAATTCATCCTGTATTATGGGTATTGCGCCAAATGAATATAAGGCGGATATTTCAACCCTTCCACCTGTACTATGCTATAATGAGGATATTATTTGCTTGGTTTGGATAAAAAGGCGTGTATACTTTATAAAGCAAATGTAACGATCCACTGACATTTTGCAATAACCAACAAGTTTTAAAGACCGTCAACTGGTTGTAAAAACCCTAATGCAACATTTCGACGGATCAATGTTAATTGTAAAATTTGGATAAAATGCTACTGTCCAAAAATTTAGATTAATTAATATTAGAAGAAAATCAAGTGGTATAACAAATTAGAGTACTAAAATATAATTATTTGGGCTAAAAAGGGTGTCCTAAAGCTTAGAGTGTCCGAGACGTTAGAGTACTTACGGCAAGCATAACCAAGCAGTGTATGTGATGGTCGATCTCGACCGTGCATATTAAAGACATAGCATTTATATAATAGATCAATCCTCAATGACGAGAATCCCATTCAAATGATCTAAATCATCTGGTTCACACCTATAGTGAGTATCAGTACTCTAAGAAAACGAATGAGTGTTTTGATTAACAATTACAGACTAAAAATTGCAGTTATAAGATATGTATTTGTTGAACATGGCAATTACAAGGAATGACCCTACTACGCACATTCAGTCACACACAACATACGAAATGTAAAGAAAAATAAAATATCAATACTTTAAAGTATTATGACCAAATGATATTTAACTTTTTGTCGGAATATTAGTGGATATGTACAAAGCTGCCCCGTTACGACCAAAAATAGTATCTTCCTACGTATATACATCATCAGGGTGTTTATATCACACATGAACGCCGTGATATCTCTGATTGAGCATTTTTGGGAAACAGCTCTTGCCAAAATAATAAGTTGCATTGTAGGTTTAATCAAATCAGTAAAGGGAAATCATCTTGTATAGCCATGTTCAAGTCATGAAAACAGAGATCTTATCCGATCTGGGATCTGGATATCTGGGATATACACTGTCATCTTTACAAAACCTGAAACGATTATACCGTTGTTAAATTACAGAAATTTATTTCTCTTAAAATCCATATACAGTACATTAGAGGCACATAAAAGTAAAGTCAATACATTAAGCATACATTTGATTTACATATTCAAATAATATTTTGGTTACTCGGATATATGATTAATTCATAAAAATATACCTTGGATTGGATAGCTATACATACAATTTCAGCATCTTGAAGTATAGCGTTTCGGGAAAGATTCCAGTCAACGACTGAGGCCTTTAAAATCAGTTGGACCTAACACACTTGCTATCTGAATCATTTGTCCAGAAATAGTAACCATACGAGCCGTAGCCTCATTGAATCACTTGAAACCAGATCGTTCGAACCACTGTATTCCGTATCAAACTTCAGACGCGTCAAAACCTTATTTCTATTCGACTCAAACTCTTTAATAATTGCACGCTTACGGTTACTCACATTGTGCACTTGTAAACTTCCAACACGTTACTCAGTTGCGATCACACGTGAACGTTTTCCAGATTCAAACAGTTTCAAACACTTGACTCGTTCCTTGAACGTGAGGAACTTGCGTTTTGAGCTGTTTGTTAATCCGTTATTTGTTATTCCGACTGCAATAATAATTGACGTGAGTGCAAGTAAGCTCAAATAAAGATTGATCTAATTTTTTAATTTTTTAATTTTCAAATCCATATTTAAGCATGCAATTACTAACTTAATTTTACATAACACTAATTGACGATCATTTAAAAAGCGCAAATATTTAAAACGTATAGCACACTCTTATTTAATTTCCATTAAGGATTTCTCCGTAATTTTTCCAGTGTCACAAGCCTTCTCACCATGCAGTATTGGTTTTCTCACAGTGGGCCGCATTTATTACATCACATGCATTAACAGCAACCAGATTCTCTAAACGCACACTAGTCGCACAATGACGTCAGATGTGCGAGAAAACAATTGATTTGAGTGTTAAATTTTCGCACCTCGAAATGACTGCCTCGTGAACGTTGTTGTGACATATACTGGCCACTGGCCGCTAACGACATGTGACAGTAAATTCAGGAGTAATAATTACTGATTTTCGTCGGGGGAATCTAGACTGATCGCTTACGTCAGGCGACGGCTAAACTTAGGGGGCCGCTTAGCCAGGACTTAGACGTTGTATACAAAACATTTCAAACCTCTCGAAACGCTTTCTACTGTGACGAAATTAGGAAACAGTTGTCTTCAACTTCCCATAGACCGACATGCTCTGCTTCGGAACCATACGATTGAGGATGTTGCGATAAAACGTGACAGTTTTCTGAGCAACTGCTAAATATATTAATTGGAGGGTTCTTAGGCAATACTATAATTTTGCAAAGTAATCAAGAGCTTGTATTCTTCCTATAACCGTAAATCATTGAAACGACAGCAAATCACATAGCTTGTACAGCACAGCGTTGTTATACATTTACGGTCGTATGCAGGGTTTTCAACACGCTAGCAGTAAGGACTAAGGGATTACCTTATCCAGACTACAAATGCTAATCAAACATAAGAGTGAGACTAATGTGGTTTCCCATTGAGTATTTAACGTGATGATAACCATAATAAATTATGCAACGTTGATTTAAATCACACACAATATTTAGATCTCAAACATACAGGCACAGTTATTTAAAATCCACATTTGCACATAAACATGTTTATGAAGTCTAAACAGAATAACAACACAAACAATTATTACTTTCCAACAATCATAACATTCTAAAATTCACTGCCGATATGCACCAGCCGACTATGTTTTCGCTTAATTAATAGAGGAAGAAAACTACTGAACAATTTAATAAATAGTGAATGCCTTTTGTAATAATTCATGTTAAAAATATTTTTAGATTTTCGAATTGACAATTTTTAATACTAATATAAAAATATAGTCGACAGACAACAGAACGACATTGAAAACGTAAAAAAAGACGCTACTTGTTTAATTTCCTTTAAGTCTATTGTTGAAATAGGTCATATTTGTAGAACTCTCGATGACCATTACACGATGAATATCTTACTCCTGACAACCAGGGAAATGGAGCTCCTTATATTGTATTATAATTGTATTGATTTATTGTATAGTATTTTGTGATTTATTGTATTAATTCATGTATACATTTTTAATGATTTTATTTATTCTTTTATATTTGCAGCTATTATATTTTATTATGTTTTATCCGAATGCTAATATAATATCATTTTCTATGATCACTCGTGAATTCAAATCGATATTCTACTTTATCAAACAAGTTTAAATCATAACCTATTTACTTGTCTTTTGCATGTATGGTTAAACCGAGGTGCAGCGTCCTAGGTGTTTCGAAACGTGAATTTAAACAGCCAGTTTAGATTTTGGAAAGCAGTTACTTCTATGATTTGTCATCTAAAATATGTCATATGTTGATCATTGTCGCTGGTAGAATATTACGTACGGGTATAATGTAAGATAGACTTCCGGTTTGTCTTAATAATTTCACATCACAACTATTTTCGATGAAGAGTTGAATAGCTGTTCTTAAATGTCAAATGAATACTTCTCTTTACAGAACAATATCAATATATAAAACGCTTTTTTATACGTATGTGACGATACGTAGACGTAGTTTTACATTTTGCATTTTAAATTAATAAATCATTGTCTTAATGTGATGCCAATTAAAAGAAAATTTATCGCGTTATGGGATCTTTTGGTACTTAGGATCCCCAAGATCTATAAATACACAAGTATATTGCTATCGGAATTCCACGTCGTCCAAGCCACTCCGGTGATGAAATAAACCGTGCGGCTAATGTTTAAATGTAATTAAAAAATCGCTCGCATAAATACGGTTGTAGACCGAAAGAAACTTACGCAGTTGCGGTTTGCTGATATACAAAATCACATGTTTTTTTCTCAACCGATAACTCCACTTTCAACAATCAGAAACGACCAATTGTGAACGTTACGTTATTTCCTAATATACACGGTACTAGATTTTTATTCAGTCGCGTTTGACTTGGAAGGCTATACAAAATATTAACACAAAGTTGCGCGCTATTTGAAGTGTAAATAATTGTTTATGATAACATGTCAAAAGCATAGCAAAGTGACTTACTCAGAAAAATGAAAAGAATTTATAATTTGTTGATAACGATTCCTGCTGCTTATATCGAAATTATTGCATACAGTTGACTTCCGACGTACATAAAATCTATATTTTAGCTAGTAAACGTGTTTAAGCATAAGAATGATGCGGTTACATTTAAAATATTCTTTACAAACGACAATGAAACCTAACTTAACCGCAAATGTCTTCGCAATGTAACAGCGCATTACCTAACGAGAACGCAAAGGAAGGAAATTTTCACGAATGTTCTAAGATGTGATTTAGAATAATGAAATAGCAATCTCGATACATATACATAATAATCATTACATATTAACTGCTGCGACATTTATACAAGTGCTGAATAATGAAGTAAATGAATGGTTATTAAAAAACCTACCGCCATACCTCCCTTACAAACAAATATAAACACCAGCGAATTAAATGAACCAATTTCAGAGGACGAAATATTAAATAGTATTAAGTCATTTAAATCGAAATGTTCATCAGGTACGGACGGGCTGTGTATGGAAATGTTTAAATGCACTATCGACAAAACATTGCAATTCATTCACGGAGTTTTCAATGACATTTACGCAGGTGGCAATTTCCCTGAAAGCTGGAGTGAAAGTATAAAAACTCACATTCACAAGGCGGGATCCACAATTAACCCGCATAACTATCGTGCAAGATTATAAGTAATGTTATTAGCAAGATATTTGTCAATATATTAACTATAAGACTTACAAAGTGGTCTGAAGCCAACAGCATAATCCATGAAGCGCAGGCAGGTTTTCGGCGGGGGTACTCGACTATCGACAATATTTTTAATTTGCAGTCTATTATACAAAAGTACACTTCGAAAAAGGGGTCGATTTTATGTTTTTTACGAGGACTATCATAAGGCCTTTGATAGTTGCGACAACCAAAAACTATGGGAATGTCTGTCACGATCTGCTATTTGTGGAAACTTTCTCAATATTTTTCGGTCGGTGTATAGCAAAATGAAATCATGCGTAAAAGTGATAAGTGGCCTTACCGACTCTTTTTTAGTGCAAAATTGGAACAAAACAAGGCTGTTTAAATTCACCGATTATCTTTTCGCTTTTAATGAATGACTTACGTCAAAATATTTACGTTCAAACTGTAACAATAACGGAGTGTTCGTGTGTGAAGAATCAGAGCGCCTTTATGCATTATTATACGCTGACGACGTCTCCAGCTATGCGGTAGCTTCTTCAAATTTGCAGAATATTATCAATTGCGTAGCAGACTTTAGTGATAACCTGGGAATGAAAATGAATCTTGAGAAGTCAAAGATCATGGTGTTCCGTAATGGAGGCCGTCTACGACATTATGAAAAATGGACATTAATGGGGGCGGACATAGAAGTGGTGCCCAATTACAAGTATCTAGGAGCTTTCTTCACACCAAATGTCATGGAATATGACCAAAGATTTTTTAGCTAAACAGGCGAAGAAGGCTGCCTTTAGCATATTTAATTTGAGTAAACATTTTGGGTACTTTACACCCAAAGAAGCATTTAATTTTGTTTATTCAATGGTTGTACCTTTTTTGTGTTACTCAGAGGAGATATGGGGGCTCGAGTCCTCGGATATTACATGTCGACTTTTGTAAATATATATATGTGGTTTAAATAAAAATGTTTCAATTTATTTCGCTTGTAGTGAATGTGGTCGACTGCCAATTTCGGTAAAATATATGATGAAATGTATAAATTATTGGATTCAACTGACACCAAAGACCAAAATCGCTACCCAAAACAGCTGTATGAAATGCTTAGAAGACAGGACGATGCTGGTAGATCAAACTGGGAGACAAATATCAAACATATGCTATTAACCCCGGATTTGGCTTTGCATGGCCTGCTAATGGAGTTGGAAATACAAGTGATTTTCTTACATAATTCAAGAACAGACTGAAAGATTGTGCTCTGCAGGAACTTCAATCAAAGAGCAATACTTCACCTCAATCGCTTCTCTATAAGGAATACAAATCCATGCTAAATATTGAGATATACTTATTGCTAGATCTCCCATTCCTTCTAAAACGGACGATGTCAAATTTTCGGCGCTCTGGGCATGAACTGGTGATTGAGAAAGGGCGACACTAAAACATAGATAGGAGATCGAGATTTTGTGTATTTTGTGTAACTCATAATGTCTTCACTTTTGAAGACGAATTTCGTTTTCTTGCTATATACACTTTGTATGAACCTCTCAGGTTAGAACACTTGAATAGAAACTGGTGTGAAAGAGTCCGAAGCATCGCATTGTTTTTAGTATGATGTCTGACTCTAGCGAAGAAAATATATGGTCACTAGCTAAATGTTTGCATAAAGCAACTTTACTAAGAAAAGCGTTTATCAGTGGAAACCATAATTCAACTACCGCATGAATAATTTACACCGAAACAGAAAAAATAATGCATATGTATATACATACATTTGTAACCATTGGATTCCTTTGCATTATATGTGTTGCTTTATTTCTTAATCGTATTTGTAGTATCATATGTAAATACACGATGTTTTGTGTATAGTTATACTATTACAGTTACATATATGGATATGCTGAATCTGTGTATTCTGGTCTTGAGGCCTTACAATACGAAAAAACTATATATTGAATTGTATTGTAAATCTTCGGAGACAGTTCACTGCGATGTTTCTCTGTTGAGTTCGACATGAGAATGAATTAAACTAGAACGCGACATTTAGACTTGTAGTCTTCATCTAAGAAACCGTTCGGTAGCACGTTAAAAAGTTGCAGAATTACGTGACTTTGTGGGATACCAATTGAACATTAATGGTTGTAAACACAACGGTAAAAATTGCTTTTTTCAAAAAATATCTTTGTAAAACAATTTTTCTTAAGAATTTGAACTCGTTCATAAAATACAGATTGTATGCTGCTTATGGCAATGTGAAATACATCGGAATTACTTTATTAAATAAGCCTGTGGTCTTGTTTAAACATTCGATTAATACTACAGGGTAAGGCATCACGCAACGTGAAATTTTGACACCGATTTCAGACGTATTCAAGGATTTATTCTTCTACTTAAAGATATCGGCACAAACTGCAAGAACAACTGTCTTTTATGAACTATAGATTTATGCAAATGTATTTCAATAACTTGAGATATTTGCAAATATAACGTTCTTAACGATGTGTTTTGTTATGTTCAGCCCGTGTGTAAACCCTTGAAAACCCCGTTGATACTGCAAACGTGTTAATCAAGAATACGACAGGAGAGTAAACAGGCTCAAAGCGTCATAGACAAAAAATTCAGGGCGAACGTGTAAGGGAGGTTATTCATATTGTTCAATGTATGGGCAGATCATACGGGTTATCACACATTGCCGTGAACCGAAACCGTTGTGTCACTTGATCCGTTATATATTGAAGAAATAAACCACTCTCACTCACCATTATGCTACTACTACTACAACTACAACTACTACTACTAGTAGTAGTAGAAGTAGTAGTAGTAGTAGTAGTAGTAGTAGTAGTAGTAGTAGTAGTAGTAGTAGTAGTAGTAGTAGTAGTAGTAGCAGTAGTAGTGGTAGTAGTAGTAGTAGTAGTAGTAGTAGTAGTAGTAGTAGTAGTAGTAGTAGTAGTAGTAGTAGTAGAAGTAGTAGTAGTAGTAGTAGTAGTAGTAGTAGTAGTAGTAGTAGTACAAGTAGTAGTAGTAGTAGTAGTAATAGCAGCAGCAACAACAACAGCAGTAGTGGTAGTAGTAGTACGTTTAAGGACGTTTTCATTGGCTGATTAATTTGAGGGAACAAGATAGTATTTGATTGGCTGACTAACTCGTGGCCACGAGTTAGCTAAGTCGGGATCTCGAGATCTCGAAATTCTTTCCTCTTTTGTATAATGCACCCTTCCTTTATTTACTGCACCGATCTTTTTTTTACTGGCACTCGTCTTCTATTTAGTTCTGCACTCCTTTTTTTCTATCTCGTGGCCACGACATAGCTTACTCGTGGCCACGAGTTACTAAGTCGTGGCCACGAGATAGAAAAAAGAGGAGTGCAATTTAAAAACAAAGAGGAGTGAATGTCACCTCTATGCCACCGTAGATAACAGTGGAGTTGGTTGCACTTAGTGATAAGTCGAGTTCCTAATAAGGTCTATTTACTGGGTGCTCAAAAAGTTCCCGACTTTCTTTTTCAAAATATTCAATGGTATTATTGAATGAACTTATTTAATAAACTTAGTGTGAATTTGAATTTCTGTTTAGTTTACGGTTGGATTTTATTACATGGTATGGTATTTATTATTTTGCCATTCAACAACATTTCATTTCCAGTTGATGATGTCCAAATTTGTTTAATAAAAAAATGTTTAATACATTCCTGTTAATTTAATACACTTGGTAAACAAAGTATCGCAATCTGACAAAATTAATCAAATACGGTATACATGTATCTTTAAAAGAAAATGAAAGTTGTTATAAAGTACATCTTAAAGGGGCCTTTTCACAGATTTTGGCATATTTTTAAGTTTGTCATTAAATGCTTTATATTGATAAATGTACACATTGGATCTTAAAATCTCCAGTAAAAAATCAAGAATAAAATTTAAAAAAGGAAACAAAGTAGCCGGTACCAGGGCTCGAACCAGTGACCCCCGGAGTCCTGGAGTTAGTCTGAAGTAAAAACGCATTTGCCCTCTCGGCTATTCCGCCGGGTATACTCAGCTGAAGTATTTTATACCTTATATAAGCAATCTTCGTAGTTTCACAAATTTAAACGACAACAACAGAAATCTCCAAATTATTCAATCGTTTCGCGTTGCAACGCTTTATAATTTTTAGATTTTCAAATCGTCAAAAGATACATATAATGGCTATATTGGACTATGGTAAATGTTCAGTAATACTGTTTCCTCACAAATATCATAACTAAAACGAAAATTTGCGAATCTGAAACAACTTTTTTCAATTTTGTCAATTTACCAAACCGTGAAAAGATCCCTTTAAGTATATCATAAAATACAATGAATATGTTTTCAAAGTTTAACATGAGCAGTGTCTTCGATGAGGATAATGTGTTGACCAAGTTTTACATGAATGGGATCGTAAAGCAAATGAGATGATTTGACTCCAACGAGAATATAAAAGTTCATACTTATTTTGAAAGTGCGGTATTATTTCCTAAAACATATTTTATTTAGGAACACGTGTTCATATTATTTTACTAAGTTGTGCAAAGAAAATTAAAAACAAATAATGAAGTGTGCGAAATATTTGCGTGTGGTTAGTTTATTATGAAAGGATATTTTAGTGTAATTCGATTTAAAAGTAGCTTTCATGCCGAAGTACAAAACGTCGGTGACGGGTCTTTATATAAATTGATTTGAACGGTAAATTTAAATTAGCAGACGTTTCTTTTCTGCATTATCGAAATGATACAAATATCAATGCGCACGCTATGAGCTTTAGACATGTCCTATTTAGTTATTTTTAAGGTCATAAATAACAGTCGTATGTTCTATTTCTGAAACGATTGAATGGATTGTGTGATGCGCAGTTCTTGTCAGAAAAGTGTTGTTGATGTTAAACAATCTTAAAGATTTTCTTACGAAAAATATTGGTTTAAAAAAAATGTTACCATGTACAATTCATTATATAAATATTACCAAACGGTTAATACAACATTTATCTTTTCTTTGATTAGTTCGACAGAAAATCGAATTAAAATTCCTTGGTCAGATGGCGACGAAAGCCGTTTCCCTTTCTTCAAGCAAACAGATACTAAACATTACCATACACATGACGTTCGTTGTATAATGTGTCTAGAGGCATGTATACACATTCGATAAAATAAATTTGATTTTGCTTTTTAAAAATCAAAGGAAACATAATCGCGATAATAGATGACGCGTGGTAAAATATATGTTTTTCTGTGGTTATGACTAAAAAACACGGATTCGTATAAGCCGGAAAGCCCGCCGCTTGTGCCTGTGTTATTCTATATAAACCATGTGACTTATGGCGCGTGGGTAGCCATTACTGAATGCGAACGTGAATTTTGTTTATGACGAAATTGTGCATTATTACAAAGATTTTTTAGTCTGAAACAATAATAATAAGTTTACTTAGACCATTATGACTACAATATCTCCAAATAAAACTATTACGGCTAAACGAAGCTATGCAAAACGGTGATTTCTATTCATGTGATTTCATATCCTTTTGTGAACACTTGTCATAATTGTTATTTTCTGTAATTATAATATTTGTGTATATCAGCCACTTTCTGTCAATCGTAAACTATTTCAAGAATAATGTATTTCACGTTTTTAAACTCTGACTTTGTACAATAATATACGCGGCTGTTATTGGTAACTTCTTGCTATTGTCATTTGTCGTGTATTAGTAGTAGTAGTAGTAGTAGTAGAAGTAGTAGTAGTAGTAGTAGTAGTAGTAGTAGTAGTAGTAATAGTAGTAGTAGTAGTAGTAGTAGTAGTAGAAGTAGTAGTAGTAGAAGTAGTAGTAGTAGTAGTAGTATAAATTCCTAGTTACAGAACCTATACACAAACATAGAAAACGTGCACTGGTGCATTCGTAATAGGCGGCATTTTAAATCGTCAGGCTTTTTGCAACTAATGCGTACCAACGAACGATAAGGCGGAGGAATAAATCCCCACCACATTCTAAAATATTAAATTGTCCCAAAACTTGACCTGCGTAACAACTCAAACAAGCCCACTGATAATTGTTGCATGCGGGACGTGAAGATGATTTGATCTTAAAATTGACAGAATCATAATAATATATCAAAATAGCAATATAATAAAAAATGTGATGATCAGCTTGTTGTACGTGATCCAGTAAAGAAAATGTGGCAGTGTCGGCATTATCGGCAGTGTTCCCGTTATTATGAAATTATCTTATAATAATAGTATTATAGGTTATATTATATTATATTATTCACGTGTTAAGTAATTAAGATATTTATTTAAGCAAACGGAACATATCTTTTTGTAACAATATAATAAGAAAATCATTTGCAGAATTGCTTAGATGATTTGACGCGTGATAGTGGGAATCCTGTCTCAATAAGCACTGGGTAATGTTAACTTGTCTTGTTTCAGATCAGCCTGCGAAAGTCTTTTCTAAACGAACTATATTCCAGGCGGAAAGTGTCGTCACTGTTTACCCTGCGAGGACTGCAAAGGCTAGTGTGGGACGATACACAACGCATATGTATTATACCCGGTTTCCGTCAAAATTGTTGAATCTATCGCTTTATATATTGTTTTTGTTTTGTTTTCGTTTATCAAAGAGCGATTTCATTAACGTTACTGTTCGTTTTGTTTTTTCATTCCATCCAAGCGGTATCGATTATTTATACATGCAACACACTTGAAACATAATAAGTAACCTATACTATTTTACTTTTTATACAGACATTTGTTAACAAATGTTTGCATTTTTATATCATTATATAAATGGTTATACCTAAGATAAGTTATAATAAAATGAATAAACAATGAACGCAAACATTTTCTACTCGGAGATTTAAACTAGATTATTTGATTGCAAAAACCATCTCGCCACCATAAGCAATTACAGGTATCACAAATGTGTGTGTAACACATCTTTAGATAGTGAGCAATACAACCATATACACAACTTAACGTGCATACCTTCAGATTAACCTAATAGAAAGGAAAAACATAAACGAATAGAATGGGCTTTGTTATTGACTGGTGATAGACGTTTTCAGGAGCAGCACTTAACGGCATCTTCGTCGATTATATTAGATGTGGTACTTTGTCAAAGTAGTTGCACATAACAGACATGTCGCACCGCACTTTGGTGTCAAAGAAACACATATTGGTGTAAACGTGACTGAGGTATTGAACACCGTAATGCGTTTGGTATTATAAATCCTAATAAACAGAATGCTGTATTTATACATCATAATCATCCTCGCCTAATGCATTTAAAAGAATATTGTCATCGTAAAAATCGACGTCTTTGATTGAATATTTTTTGCACAACAATGAAAGAAACTATGTGCGCACCTTAAATGTAATCAAAAATGTGACCGGTGACTGATCAACGGTACATCTCAAATGAAATCGACAAAAGATTATCATCAAGGTATGTCCCTATTTCGTATTTTCTTTTGTATGCAAATAAGACGCACAAACGAATAACTTCTTCATAATTATAAGTTGAAACGTGTTATTCACAACATTTATAAGGACAAAATAACTAGCCTGCAATCTATAAAGTAAACCTAAGTGTTGAGTGAGAATGCTTTATTATTGTAATTTATTATGTATCAATTAAAAAAAAACAGTTGTGCTTCGCGGCTATGTCAAATAATCCATATAATATTCCCATACATTGAAACAATTTTAATAACTTCCGTTACATGGTCGCACTGAAATTGACATTTATGACGGTCTGCGATTTGTAACTTTTTTTTTGGAATGCTTCATAAACGTGTGACCGTAAGGTTTCTTATCAGATGACGTATGTAAGTCTAAATGTCGCGTTCTAGTTTAGTCCATTTTCGTTCCGCACTCAAAAGAGATACGTCGCTGTGAAATGTCTCCAAAGAATAGTATGGTAGTACGTTTGTAAATAACCATTTGTTTACTTAACTATGCAGGCGTCATTAATATCGCAATATAAAAGTTTTGTATGAAATTGTTATGTAAAATATATACATTTAATTTGTTTACATGTTGTTGAATTCACATAGTAACAAAGTTGTGTGCGGTATAAAAAGGGACGCTTGACCCTTTTCGTATAAAAAACGGAAAATAACGACCCAATATCGAAGATAAATAGTAATTACTTTCAGAAAAATGTATGTACCGCCGCATCTGCACATTGCCGCATAGACATGAAAAAACGCATGCGAATAGGTTTTTATATGTAACAATTATCTTAACTTGAGATAGTTGTAGAAACGAGACCGTTAAAGGGGCCTTTTCACAGATTTTGGCATTTTTTAACTTATTCATTAAATGCTTTATATTGATAATTGTAAACATTGGATCGTAAAAGCTCCAGTAAAAAATCAAGAATAAAATTAAAAAAAGGAAAAGAACATTGCCCGGAGCAGGTTTCGAACCAGTGACCCCTGGAGTCCTGCCAGAGTCCTGAAGTAAAAACGCTTTAGCCTACTGAGCTATTGCGCCGAGTACACATACTTGATGTATTTTATACCTTATATAAGCAATCTTCGTAGTTTCACAAAATTTAACGACAAAAACAGAACTCTCCAAATTATTCAATCGTTTCGCGTTGCAACGCTTTATAATTTTTAGGTTTTAAAATCGTCAAAAGATGCATATAATGGCTATATTAGACCATGGTAAATGTTCAGTATTACTGTTTCCTCACAAATATCATAACTAAAACGAAAATTTGCGAATCTGAAACAACTTTTTTCAATTTTGTCAATTTACCAAAGCGTGAAAAGATCCCTTTAAGAGACCGCTGCGAGATCCTATTTCATAATCCGAACGAAATTCTTATATTGTAGGTTTCATTCTCGTTTGTTAAAAAAACATTACTTTAAAACGGAATATTAATGCGTTGACAAGCAAAACATGTTATACTTTTTGTCGGTTTCAAGTACGTGCCTTTATTACGTCACAACTACACTTTAATATTGATTTTGATTTAAACAGCATGAAAGGTTCTCAAAATATTATATATATTTTCATTTTATTTTGTATGCAACATACGGCATAAAATAAATGTATGATATGTATGCATTTAATAGCTTATCAAATATTAACATCTTACATGGAGATTTTGTACTTATGTTTTGTATGCGACTGTACCGGATAAACTTAGCTTTTAAAACATAAATAATGAGTGCACAGGTACTTCCCCCCATCTCCCCTCAGACGATGTTTTAGTTCGTTTACGGGTGATATAGCTTTTTAGAGACAATCTTAGGCCTTTATTTAAACGGTTTGAGGCACTTAGTAAACTTCATCTCGGTTAAATGTTTCATGCGAAATACCAGTAAGTAGGTTATGGTCGTTCGGGGGATCGAATCTGAAATCCATGAGTTCTGGCATCAGCGTATAACCAACATGATCTACTCATATAAACAAGTATCGTATGTAGATATTGAAAACGTTAATGCAGCAGAAGTATGCTTTTTACCGCATAAACGTGATCCCGTATATGCGTTGATAAACACCCATATGAACGTGCTTGCCCACGTGAATTCGTTACAGATGAAGACAGTTTATGCTTCTTCGGTTATTAAGTGGGTCTGATGAAAATTGAAATCGTTGCGATCAACGTTAACAAGTGAACACATTTCAGTCTTATTAAATATACAATGCGATATCATATTTGTATTTTAAATGACGGTGTCGTCATCGTGTTTCTCGCATCATGTGTTCACGGAGTTCTTTTAACCCCAACTTCAGATCCCTGTTCGTACTCAAGCTATGAAATCGAATGTAGAGGCCGTGGACTTACTTCAATTCCTCTCTTCAACTTGACACGCTATACAGATGTTTGCGTTTGGGCCATTAAATTGAGCCACAACAAACTTAGCAATATTGGGAAAGATGCCTTTACACAGCTGCGCTCCATGAATTTAATTCAAGCATGTTCAGTCTATCATCCGAGATAGCAATATTGTATAACGCTACTCCATCTCATGAATATACCAAGTTCTGACAACGATGCCCCGTTCCGCAACTGCGTGTTGTTTTATCGCAACTTCTTTAATTCCAAACTATACCACTTTTTCTCTATCTGACTAGGTTGATATCTACACTTGTCTGTTCCTTTTGAATGATAACCTAAATAAAATCATACCTTAGTAAATGGATGCATAGATCTTTTAAAATCTAATTTAAATGATATGTTTGGTAGCAATATGAAGATGCATGTGTACGCAATCAGACAAAACCCTCTTTCTATTCCCTTCATTATTATAGTGGCTCATAGCCTCGCATATTTGATCACAACGGAGGCCATAGTATGTGTTATGTTTAAGGGAAGTATAAAAGTAACAAAATACACTTTTGTTGTTTAGGTTTATGGTCCTATCTTTCCAACCATGTATTGGAAAGTAGCTTGCCATTCTGAAAATTAACGTCAAAGATTGAACATTTAATACAGAACAAAGAAATAATTTATTTGCGCATTCGCAACCTCAAATGTGACGTGGCCAATGACAGAGGTTCCGTTTCAAAATAAAGTCAGCAACATATGAATAACGAACTCTATCAAATGTTCATCTCTGATTTTGAGTATACAAATATGTTAAACAAACTTATAGAATACTAGTTAATAATCATATTAAACGGCTAGTCGACCCACATAATATATAAAAACAAAAAAATGAGTCTAAATCGATCTCAATTGAATTGATCTATGCAGATAGAACATGAAAACATGATTTTAAAAACGTTAGGCGTAAATTAAATATTACTGACATATTGTTAGCGTAGTAGAGTCCTTAGTATCGCAAATCGCTTAAAACAAGTGTAGGTATGTTTTCATTTATAAAATATAGTAAACTATCACGTTTTCACGCTGGCGGCATTTCTTTTCATCGAGCATAGTCTTGCACTTTGTTTCCGTTAAAACAATCCTCGTTGTCCTTCCCGTTGTTAGCACCAGTGTTGTTTTTGGCCTGGGGCGAAGCCCCTAGGCCATAGTACTCATACCGATTTTTGAGATAAGCTGACTTGGCTGGCTGCCAAAACAACCACGAATGAATGAATTTGGAAACGTCCGATTTACCACTTGGCGGTCATTCATGCGCAATCAAAGAAGAGGGACCTATACAAACAAATAGGTCCCTGCAAAGAAGTTCTCAATAACCCGCATTGTGAATACAGAGCATCACTATATAACATGACAGTGTCATAAAACGTGTAAAAAAATATTATTGAAGCAAAATTCCTAAGCATTGGGTACGGCATAGTTTTTATTATTGTGTATATTCATGCGAGAATAAGTTCCTCACTTGACGGTCCAGGCCGAAAATATACGAGTGTCTACGGAGACAGTAAGAAAAAAAAATTCTGATACATTTTTTAAGGTATTAGCACTCTAATGAACTTCGTGCAATATCTCCTTCTTTCGTACATATCCGTCAATCCGATCGTTATCCGGGAATGTGCAGAAAACAACTACGAATATTCTATAAATACGCTATGAAATACTAAATGTAGGATCCGCTTAATACAAAGAAAACAAATATGGCCGACATTGTACCTGACAGATTGATTGGTCGTTTAAAGAAAAAGCAATTTGCTATATTGAAAAAGAAAGATTAATAAAAGTGTTATTATTGTTCATATTAATGTGACTGGAGTTAATGATAAACGTCAACTAATGCATGGCAGTGTTGATATTTATGAAAAAAAACGATTCCTGGAAATATGATGTCAAACAGCTTGGAAATTTTGACCACTGTGAAAAATAACGTTTAGAACCCGTGTCACTTACAGCATTTTATATTGTTGGTGAGAAGTAAAAGGGGATAAAGTGGATTTATGCTTGTGTGATGACTTTAGCCATGTGAACGGGTTATCGTACGGCAAAACCACTCACGTAAAGAAGAGTCTTCAACTTTTCAAGAAAGGAATGCCTTGTTTTGCTATCAACACAAAGCTCGGAACAGGAAGGTACATAGATTTTGCTTTTTTTTCAAGTATTATAGTTTCATTATTCATAATTTGAGTAAAGTAGATTTTGTAGGAAAAGTGCACCCTGTCAGTGGTTTTTACCACATAATCAGGCTCATATTTGCTTTCATTTTGAAAAAGAAAATGTGCCATGTAAGGAAAAAGTTGTGTTGTAAATGCATGGAAATCAAGGACAGCATATTTGAATTTTATGACCGAGTATTGATGTTTTCCTGAAACAAACAACAAAAAAGTATATTATGTCCCAAATACAAAAATTACTATTCTGAAAATGATATACTTTTGTGTGATCACCTAAATTATTTATTATGGTTATTCAAATTAAAATGCTGCATATTTATTATCTTTTCAGTAATGATCAACAACATTGGTGGTCCAGGAACGGTTAATTACTTTTTGTCAACACTGTATGTTCCAATGATCAACTAAACTGAAAGAAAATGGAAATACATGCGGGAAGGGCGTTCATTCATCAAGTTTCAACTATCTCCTTTATAGCAGACAGGCTTATAAGATGGAAACGAAGTAGATATTTCACTGATTTATGTGATTGTTAATGTATAACCAATGTTTTAAGAGTATGCCACACACAGTTGAAAACTACAATTAAAATGAACTTAATGCTTAATAAGCAATTTCCTATTACTTATTAAGCTTGAAGTTTAAATAAATCATTACAAACATAAATTCAATTCATGAAAGAAACAGTTTTGTTTTAGAAAATCAACAAAACAATGTCAATTCCCAGTTTGATGTCTTGTTCCAAATTCACATAATACAGTGTACTTATAATACCTTTGGAGTTGGTTGCAAAACATGTCTAATTATTGCGATGGCGCTCATTTCATTAAAGTCCCCTAATGTGTTCCATAAAAAATTACATAGTAGCTTACTGTATAAATTTGCACAAACATGTTAAACCTTGTCAAACTTGGTTACAAAATAGTCATCGTCCATATTTTGTATGGTGATTTTTTGCATTTGTGACTAGCACATTTACCTTATACCTAACACAAAAACATGTATGTTTCCGGTTACACGCTCAAAACAATGAGGATCAGTAGGTTGGGATTTTTTTTATATTTGGTTCGAAAATATTCGGAATTATTAGATGTTCGTACTCGTATTGTACCAACATGTTTCAAACAATTTAAATGAAAGTTACGCACAAAACAAATCAAGATATTACAGATACTGACCTTCTTGTGATAATCAAGTACTGTTTCACACTGGAGGTTACCGCACAAAACAAATCAAGATATTACAGATACTAACCTTCTTGTGATAATCAAGTACTGTTTCACACTGGAGGTTACGATTGCATTTAATAAAACACGAAAACATTTACATTTAAATGAATGCAGAGCTGTCAAACTTCGCATCGAGGGAACGATTGGTTTTTATAATTAAATAATAAAAAAACTACCGAAAATTAAATAACAATAATTTGAAAAAATGTTTAAAATGTATTGACATTTTAAAACAAGTCAGGTTGTATTAGATATAAACATGACTCTGCCTCGTCATTGAATTTTTTCCCCTACCCTGAATTCCAAAATGGTGGAAGATAATGGCAGCTCTGCCTTCTTGTCAAGCCACTACGCTTGAGCAGACGGCCATTTTCAAAGATAGCGGCGTGGTTTAAACTTCAGGCCTTTTGAGATCTACATAGTGACCAAATAGTGTCAAACAATATCGTTGTTGTCCACTCGCGATTTTTTTAAATAAAAGAATTGCAGTCAGGGGTAAACTCTGACGGTCGATCGGGTAACCGGAAATAAACATAATTTTTCGTTAGGCCTTATACAATTAACTCTCCATAAAAACAGCTCGTAATGACTAATCTTAACCCTTTTTCACTCCATTTTTAGCTCATCTGAGCACAACATACTCATGGTGAGCAATTGTGATCGCCATTTGTCCGTCGTGCATCATGCAGCGTCAACATTTACCTTGTTTACACTCTAGAGGCTACATTTATTGTCCATTCTTAATGAAACTTGTCTGTGGGTCTGTCTGTCCCAAAATGCTGCGTCGCGTGAACCTCCAAAATGCTTGAGCTAAAGACATGCAACTTAACAGGAATATTGGTCAGCATGTTGTATTTCCTTCAAGTCATGCACACCATTACTGACAGCTGTAGTAATTTTGCCTATAACTCAATATGTATGTAATCATGTTATACAGGACGAAGAAGAGCGAGACATCCTGGTAGGAAAGTCGAAAACTCCGACAAAGATAAGATCAATTTACATACAGGATGAAACGGTGGACAGAGTAAAAGTGGCTTTGTGGAGAAACACTAACAAAGATGTCAGAACTGGGGATCACGTCAAAATCACTGATTTGACAATACACTTACCAAACAAAGTACACAACTGAAACCAGCTTCAATTCTACATACACAACTTCAGTTACTGTAAGTAAACATTTTGACTGCATACTTTAAGGATTTTTCAAATAATTTAGCTAAGATGCACTAATGGTGGGCAGAACACCATGACAAGTTGCCTATTTTTGTGCCCCCCTCCCCCCAAAAAAAGCCCTTTTTCATCTGTTTGCTGTCCTTCCGTGCGTCTGAAAAAAGTTTGTGTCATGCATATCTACACAAGTATAAGAAACTTCATAATATTATTGCTTAACATGTAAATTTGTGCACCTGTGGTTTTCCATTTGATTTCAATTTCTTAAAGCAGCGTTATGGCTCTCAACTTTGAAAAATTATACTTAAAAAAGTTTGCGCATATCTATAAAAGTATAAGACATACAGTCTTGAGACTTCAAGAAAGAAAAGACCTACAGTCACTGTCTTGAAACTTCTTAGCATTATTGCTCACTATGTGAAGCTGTGCATCTGAGTTTTTTTAGTTTTGTTTCAATTGGTAAATCAGAGTTGTAACCCCTGACTTAGTAGAATTATGCTTAAAGGAGTTTGTTCCTACAGTCCCGAAACTTAACAGGCTTGTTGCTCATCATGTGAAGATTCGCACCATGTAACATTTATGGCCTTTGGTTAATTTATGTTGCTTGTAATTTGAGAGACTTAAGACTTGTAAGATTTTTGCTAATCATGTAAATAATAAGCTGTGAAGGGGGGCACCCGTGTCCTATGGACACTTTTCTAGTCTATGTCAAGTCAATGCTAAGAGTCACCTGTTGTTATTGACTATAACTTTGATAAACATGGTTTGTCTTAATTATTTAAGACTAACATCTATGGAGAAAGGCCTTAAATATAAGCTGAATATGACTAAAACATATAAATCACATAAGCCTGTCTTGTTTGTCTCTTTTCAAATGAAAGTCTTTGGCCCCTATTAGGGACCGCTAGAGCTAAAAATAGAAAAAGCTTTAAAAATCTTCCTCTCATGAACTTCTGTAGCATTTTTATAACGTCCTTTCTCGATGGATGTTCATCATTATAATGGTCCTTTATCAAGTTTATTCAAGGAATTTTGTAAGTGCCACGTAAAAGGAGGCTTTCCCCAAATTCAAACATATTTTTCCCCCAATTTAAATTACTGAAATTCCCCTAATCCAGGTAAGAGACTCGATCATTGATATGTTTAATGCCAGTGACAGACAAATTGCCTTAAAAGCCAATGTTGAAGGCCTACTAAAGGTATCTTGTTCCTGAGTAAAAGTATGTTCTATTTAGGTTTTCCCCAAATTCTAGATTTCACAACACATTCCTTCCCATATGAAAGGATCCATCCAGTACCTTCCCCAAAAATTTTAGAAATTCCCGAGTTGCTCTGTCTAGACATAAAAATTAATTAGTATTCTTAATGAAAAATCAATCTGATTCTTCGCAAGATTATCACGATTTAATTTTATTCAATTTGAGAAGTGTTCGTCACTGTGTGGCTGACTTTAGATCACTTGCCTCTCACAGATGTAGGTTCCATCCTCGCTCTGGGAGTTGAATTTTTCAATTGGCAAAGCCATCCAGCTGGCTTACAGAAGGTCAATGGTTCCACCCAGGTGCCCGCTCATGATAAAAAATGCTCAATGGGGGAACATTGGGTCTTTCTCCACCATGACAAGCGTGAAAAGGCGCCATATAGCCATTAAACGTGTCGGTGCGACGTTAAAACAAACAAACAACTTCTATTGTTTTGTTAATGTCTGATGCTGCCTTATCCTTGAAAGGTAATGTTTGTATTGACATATGAAGTACTTCCTTATTTTTCCAGAAAGTCGAACAACCAACTGTACATGTGACGGTTACAGTAATTGGTGCTTCTGTACAAGATGACGTTACAGAACTTCTCCTCGATGATGACTCTGTGAGGGCAATTCCTTCACAATAATTAATGGCTGCCCTTCCACAAGAACTTGATGAAGACTTGGATCCAGAATCTTTCTTTGCAGAGCGAAAAACAAACTTAAGGCTGCAATTAAAGGATCGGAAGTACTTTCAGTGAAACTTCAGTAAACTGTTATACATATACATGACATTATTCAGCATTCCTAGTTTTCCTTGTTTTTCCTTGTGTTTTTTTTTTATAAATCTCCTACTTTTTCATACTTTTTACAACAAGCTCCTACTTCTCCTAGTTATGCCCCCCTTCGAAGAAAGGGGATATTGCTTTGCAGATGTTGGTGTGTTGGTCTGTCGGTCTGCCCACCACATAATTGTCTGATGATAACTCAAGAACGCTTAGGCCTAGGATCATGAAACTTCATAGGTACATTGATCATGACTGGCAGATGACCCCTATTGATTTTGAGGTCAATGGTCACAGGTGAAGGTCATAGTGACTGGAAATAGGAAAATGGTTTCCGGATGATAACTCCAGAATGCCTACGCCTAGGATCATAAAACTTAATAGGGACATTGGTCATGACCAGCAGATGACCCCTACTGATTTTCAGGTCAATAGGTCAAAGGTCAAGGTCACACCTGAAACATTAAAATGGTTGACTGGAAATAGAAAAGTGGTTTCCGGATGATAACTCAAGAACGCTTACGCCTGGGATCATGAAACTTCACAGGGGCATTGATCATGACTGGCAGATGACTCTTATTGATTTGACTCTCATTTATTTTCAGGTCACTAGGTCAAAGGTCACAGTGAAATGAGGCAGTAAAATGGTTGACTGGAAATAGGAAAATAGTTTCCGGATGATAACTCAAGAAGGCTTACGCCTGGTATCATGAAACCATCACCACCTCCACCACCACCACAGTGACAAAAAACGTATTCACACAATGGCTGCCACTACAACTGACAGCCCATATGGGGGGCATGCATGTTTTACAAACAGCCCTTGTTCTTTTTCAAGTAATAAGTCTTAAAAACTTTTAATGGGCAAAAAAATTATTTGGTTTTGTTAATTTGATGTCACCTGGATATGTATACATGTATTCATAGTGTTTTAAATATAGTTGTGTTTGCTGAAGGTATAATGGCATTTTTAACATACCTGAAATTACGCATATAATTGCTTGATTTTGTCATTTGCAAAGATTGCCAATATACAACATGAAGAAGTAATTAGGCAAAATTATTTTTACAATACTTGAGGCTGAACCCTACACATTCAGTTTAATTGGGTCTAGCCACTCATTAGTTATCAATAAGAAAGTAGGGAGATTTAATATTTGAGTTTCATCTACAGATCATGAGATGTAGCATTTTTAGGTACAGGAAAAGACTCGACCTTGTATAAATGCAAAGGATCTTTCAGTTATTAAATTAGAAGTTTTAAAGTTACAAACAAGCTTGATTCATTTCTTGCAAACAGAAAATCATTCATTGAGTACTTGTCTTTCCATTGATTAAATCTGGAACTCCTAACTTAAATTCTTCTAATTCATCATGTATGCTACTGATTTCTCTTATTTGATCCATAAGAATACTTGTCACATAATCAATGTGGACTTTGCATATTTGCATATTTGAGGATGTTGATTGCAATCCACAGTCAATAAATGTGCTTGGTAGCATGTTATATTTAATACCTGACATACAGTTGTCCATTCTAATAAATGGTAAGTTTATTCATGTGATCAGCAAGAAAATTGACATGATCCATTGTTGTAGTGCCGAAAAGTCCTTTTGAAAGTGTATCTATGAAAGGCAAAAGTGCACTTTTACTTCTAGATTAGATTATGGTTGATTAAAGAATGAGGCTTTCAATACTCGAAATTGTACACTTAAATTTTGCTCCTGTTCATTGTCTGAGGCTGTTTATTCGAGTCATCATGTGAGATAAAATGTGACACAATTGATTGTTCACTTAACAAGCTGGAAGTGCAGGCACATCAAATTATTGTGTGTTCCTCTTCAATTAAAGCATGATGTGTATTTCTTAAGAGGGTGTTATTTTCAACATTTTTGTTTATAGATCGTTTAAAAAATATGCGTTCTTCTAGTATTTGACTTCTATTTGTAATGTCTTTGCCATCAACTACTAGTTTCTGTATAGTTTTTGTTCGTTTGTAAGTTTTTCATTGTTTGCAAAGTATTTTGTATTGTTTTCATTGTGTTCAACATGCTGTGTCCGTGCACGAAGTATTATGCCATCAAATTGTAGTTTTCAGGCCGTAAACGTTTATTAATGTTAATTGTGTTTCGTGTATTATTATCCCCCGCCAGAGGCGGAGGGATATTGTTTTGGCGTTGTCCGTCCGTCCAGCTGTCCGTCCGTCCGGCACTTTTGTGTCCGGAGCCATATCTTGAAAGTGCTTTGGCGGATTTCATTGAAACTTCGTATGAGTATATATATGCATAAGAGGATGATGCATGCCAAATGGCATTGTACACCATCTGTTAGATAAAAAAGAGTTATGGCCCTTTGTATCTTGTAAAAATGCTTTTTACTATAGGCACTTTTTTTTGTCCGGAGCCATATCTTGGAAGTGCTTTGGCGGATTTCATTAAAACTTGGTATGAGTATATATATGCATATTAGGATGAGGCACGCCAAATGGCTTTGTATACCATCTATCTGTTAAAAACAGAGTTATGGCCCTTTGTATCTTGAAAAAATGCTTTTTACTATAGGCACTTTTGTGTCCGGAGCCATATCTTGGAAGTGCTTCGGCGGATTTCATTGAAACTTGGTATGAGTATATATATGCATATTAGGATGAGGCACGCCAAATGGCTTTGTATACCATCTATCTGTTAAAAACAGAGTTATGGCCCTTTATATCTTGAAAAAATTCTTTTTACTATAGGTACTTTTGTGTCCGGAGCCATATCTTGGAAGTGCTTTGGCGGTTTTCCTTGAAACTTGGTATGAGTATAAATATGGATAAGAGGATGATGCACGCCAAATGGCATTGTACACCATTTGTTAATAACGGAGTTATGGCCCTTTGTATCTTGAAAACATGCATTTGTTTGCGTGTCAGCAGCCATATCTTGGAAGTGCTTTGGCGGATTTTATTGAAACTTGAAATGAGTATATATATTGATAAGATAATAATGCACGCCAAATGGCATTGTACATTATCTGTTAATAATGGAGTTATGGCCCTTTTTATCTTGAAAAAATGATTTTTTGAGTGTCAAATATAACACTTTTGTGTCCAGAAGCATATTGGCGGGGGATATCAATTCAACGAATTTGCTTGTTATATCTATACTTGCTTGTCTGCATATCATTATTTCTTTCAAGTTATCCACTGTTATTCCTGTATTACTTTTGATCAGAAAAGCGATGCCCTGTTTATTTGTATGTTGTCCGCTAAGATAAATATCTCCGTCCCATGCACTTTTCAATGTTTGTGCGAAGGTACGTGTGATGTGATTTTCCTGTAAAAGATTTTTTTTCGTCTAACCATTTGAAAATTTAAGTGTGTTTGTCCTTGTTATTTAGCGCTTTTACATTTAGAGTACATATGTTAATATTCATACAAAAGGAGGAGAAATACATGCCACTGTTCTTGTGTCTAACATTTTAAAATCATTTTGTAGAGCTAGATTATTTGTTAATACTAAATTATGCAAAATTATATTACGCTTTGACGTTAAAAACAATAACCTTCCATGTCCTTCAGGTTGTTGATACATTCTGTTCATGAAATTGATCTACGTACTTGTTCATTTATTACAATGGTATTGGTAACTATGCCCTGCCTTCATATAAATTAATCTCGATACCATTTTTAAACATTTCATTATCATTAACACTTTGCTTTCCGCGTGGTAAGACCTCCATTGTTAAATGAATGAATAATTTAGTGAATAAGTTAAATGTGTTTAAATATCGTTCAAAAATATTTTATAACACTTGTTAGTGATGCTATCAGATCCCGAACTTTTGTTATTTTGCATTTCTTTAAGAGCTAGTCCACATTCATATTCAGTTAGTAATCTGTCACATACTTCTTTTTCCTCTTCATTTAAAGCATGATGTGTTTTTTTACAGAGGGTGTTATTTTCGACATTCTTTCGTTTAAAGAGTGTTTCAAAAAATAGGCTTGTTCTATTATTTGCACAATATTCATATTCAGTTTGTAATCCTTCACATACTTGTTATTCCTCTTCCTTTAAAGCATGATGTGTTATTTAACAGAGGTTGTTATTTTCGACATTCTTTCGTTTATAGTGTTTCGAAAAATAGGCTTCTTCTATTATTTGACTTTTATTTGTTATGTCTTTGCCATTAAATACTAGTCTGTGTATAGTTTTGTGTTTGCTTCTACGTTTTAAAATGTTTGTACAGTATTTTGTATTGTTTTCATTGTGTTCAACATGCTGTGCCGTGCTCGAAGTATTATGCCATTGAGGTGTGTGTGATAAATTCCTTCCATTATATTTTTTTTTGGTAAGATTTTCCTACTTCAATGGAGGTGGTATAATTTGTGTTTCTTTTATGCATCTGTTTTTCAAGTGCTTCAATGACTTTTATGGCTTCATTTTCAAGTTTGTGTGGGTTTTTTTTAGCTTACCTGAGCACAACGTGCTCATGGTGAGCTTTTGTGATCGCCTTTTGTGCGTCGTCCGTCGTGCAGCGTCAACATTTACCTTGTTAACACTTTAGAGGTCACATTTATTGTCCAATTTCATGAAACTTGGTCAGAACATGTGTCCCATTAATATCTTGGACGAGTTCGAAAATGCTTCTTGTTGTTGAAAAACCTGGGTGCCAGGGCGCGTGGCAGTTTTCCTAATATGGCTATTGTAAAACCTTGTTAAGACTCTAGAAGTTCCATTTTTTGTTCAATCATCATGAAATTTGGTCGGAACATGTGTCCCAATAAAATCTTTGATATGTTCAAAAATGGTTCCGGTTGGAAGAAAAACATGGCCGCCAGGGGGCGGGGCAGTTTTCCTATTATGGCTATAGTAAAACTTGTTCACACTGTAGAAGTCAAATTTATTGTCCAATCTTCATGAAGCTTAGTCAGAACATTTGTTTTAATGATATCTTGGACGAGTTGGAATATGGTTACCGTTGGTTGAAAAACATGGCTGCCAGGTGGCGTGGTAGTTTTTCCTTAAAAGGCTACAGTAAAACCTTGTTAACACTGTAGAAGTCACATTTTTAGTCCGTCAGAACATGTTTCCCAATAAAATCTTAAACGAGTTCGAAAATGGTTCCAGTTGAATGAAAAACATGGCCGCCAGTGGTCGTGGCAGTTTTCCTTATATAGCTTAATTGTATGGTAAAACCTTTTTAACACTCTAGAAGTCACATTTATTGTCCAATCTTCATGAAACTAAGTCAGAACATTTCTTCAGACCATATCTCGGATGAGTTTGAAAATGGTTCTGGTCTGTTGAAAAACATGGCTTCCAGGGGGCGGGCCAGATTTCCTTACATGGCTATAGTAAAACCTAGTATAACGCTAGAAGTCACATTTGTGGTCCAATGCCTATGAAACTTGGTCAGAATATTTGTACTAATGATATCTGGGCTCAGATCGAAAATGGTTGAGGTCCGTTTAAAAACATGGCCGCAAGGGGGCGTGGCATTTTTCCTTATATGGCTATTTAGTAATGTTAACACTAGAAGTCACAATTATTATCCAATCTCTATGAAACTTGATCAGAACATTTGTTCTAACAATAGCTCAGCTGAGTTGGAAAATGGTTATGATTCGTTGAAAAATATTTCCGCCCAAGGGGGGCAGTTGTCCTTATATGGCTTTAGTGAAAACTTGTTGACGCTATCTTAGCCTCATTTATTGGCCAATCTACATGAAACTTGGTCAAAACATTATTTTGTCCCAATGAAATCTTAGCGAAGATTGAAACTGGGTCATATGAGCTTAAAAACTAGGTCACTAGGTCAAATATAAAAAAACATGTTGAAAGTCACTTTTTTGGTCTAATCTTCATGAATCAGCTTGTTTTAAATGACGTGCATCTTGTTGTTGTGTTAAGTATCTTGCCTTTAATTATTTCCCATAAGGTGTTTGGATTTGCATCTTTGTTATCTTAAACTGTATTGGTTATTACCTGATATATTTGTGTTTGATATTGTGTATCTTTTCAGAAGCTATTATTTACTTTTAAAGTACCTTGGGCCTCTTTCAGGTTGTATTTCATGCAGTTAAAGTTCAACTATCGAGTGATCAGTCATAAATCCTGGCTTTATGTTGCATGTGTCGATAATGTTGCAAATAGACTCGCATATTTAAAAAAATCTTATCTCCAAAATATTGCTGGTTTTGTGTTTGAGTGTCAGGTGTATTTTTTTCATATTGATTAACTGTATGCCATACGTCTATGAAATTGTAGTTTTCAATTATGTTATTAAAAATGTTCCTTTTTTTGGAGTGAGTATAAAGATTTCCATTTCTTTTTATCTCTAATAATGGGTTTAGAACAATATTTAAATCCTCTCCGACTATAATGTTCTTATCTTGGTTATTTATTATAACATTTGGATTCATCTATGTTCGGACCGTAAACGTTCATTAATGTTAATTGTGTTTCGTGTATTTTTATATCTATACTTGCTTGTCTGCCAATCATTATTTCGTTCAAGTAATCCACTGCAGTTGTCTTTGTTATTTAGCCCTTGTACATTTACAGTACATATGTTAATACTCACACAAAAGGACGAGAATTGCATGATACCATTCTTGTTCCAAACATTTTAAAATCATTTTGTAGAGCTAGATTATTAGTTAATAGTTCATTATGTCAAGTTATATTAAGCTTTGATGTTAAAAACAATTACCTTCCATGTTCTACAGGTTGTTGATACATTGTGTTCATTAAATTGATATCAGCACTAAGTACTTGTTCATTTATTACGATGGTATTAGTAACTTTTCCCTGCCTTCAGATTGATCTCAAAACCATTTTCAAACATTTCATTATCATTAGCACTTTCCTTTCAAAATGCCATCATTGTCATTATATTGACTGAAAATAGTTTACCAATCACACATAACTTAATTAATATCTCCCTTTTCAGCTCGACTTTTAGAACAAAACAAGAGCTATTGTCATAGCCAGGTAGTCGGCGTCCGAGTTTGTTTAGTTGTCTGTAAATGTCAATTTCCGCAAAGACTATCAAAGATATCCTCTTCAAACTTACAATACTTGCTCAATTTCGCCTGTTAAGTCCATACTGACAAGGCTGGTTACCATGTGACCTATTTTTATGGAATTATCTGCCCTTGTTTTGACTTAGTACATAGAAATATTGGCAAATTCTCAACAAAAAACTTAATTTTCTCAAACATTGTCCAACCTTTCAACTTGACAGTCTGCATACTTATATAATATAATGACATGCAACTTCTGACAAAAGCACATAACTTTATCCTTCATATTTTACTAGTTATTACCGACTTACAATTTCTCAAAAACTATCGAAGTTTTCAACTTCGAAGTCTATGCACTTGTAGAATATCAACACCTTCATCTACTGACAACAGAAGACAACTATTCACCATTTTGTAAGAGTTATTCCCCTTTTCCGACTTCAATTTCTCAATCATTAAAAGCTTTCAACTTGAAATTCAACACTCTTGTAGAATGATTATGTGATGACCTACTTCTATTGACACGAGGAAACTATTCCTCTTTTTGGATTTGGAACTTAGTCTGTGTCAAGCACTTGTATTCCAGCGTCCTGCACCCGTTGGCAGTTCTCTTGTCAACACTTGATACTGCTTGTCCATAGTATAAATGAGAAGCTTGACATCCGATTAACACTTCAGTTTAAGAAACCTAGCCTTACTTATGAATCTTCCTCTTCATCTCTTGAAAATGTTTGTCTGTAAAATACAACTATAAATCTAATATTTAATTTAAACTTGCTCATACATACATTGTTTTTATGCCCCGAAGGCAGGCATATGGTTTCTGAACTGTCTGTCCGAAAAATTATACTTTTGCCATACCTTCCATACTACAGAATAATTTTTTCACTTGATATTTGTACACAACTCTTCTTTGATCAACACCTTCCCACGGACATATTTCTTGATGACCTTGGCCCTTGAACTCAAAAGTCAAAGCACCCAATAACTTAACATTCACCATAACTTTGTGGTTCATGATTGGATTAACTTTATTTTTGTCCATAACTCCCCTTTGGACAAGACCTTCCCACTTACCTATTTTATGATGACCTTGACCATTGAATGACCTTAGCTTAAAGGTCGAAGTGTTTAAAACTTGATAGACATATTAAGCACAAGTAACATATTAAACCTTCAACTTCATAACATCAGCATACATGTACACTGTATCTGGCAGCAAAATAGCGTGGATCCGTTTACATTTACTTCAGTTTAGTCACTACACTTCTTTCCAAGCACCCTAAATCTAGCCCCAGGCCTTCAGCGCCTACGGCGCTTTGATTTGAGTACCTCGTCATGTTTTGTTTATAAAGGAACATCTCAAATGGTCACACTGCTTATAAGGTGTTAAACATTGCAATACACATAAAGTTTAATTTTAATGCGCTAACTACACACGTCGAATAGCTGAAGCTCCAAAGTTTTTCACGCCTTGCGTATTTTGTCTTGTGACGGGTCTTTTATATAACTGCACAGATTCTCTGGTGTCAGCGAGTGTTTCTTCTGGCAGTAAGGACCACGCTTTTACTTTGTAAAAAGCGTTGTGTTTAAACGTCGATCATGACAGCTTCACATCATTACATTTACATGTATGCATCTATGACTACATAAACCTCATGTTTACGAGTATATCTTGCCTTTAGAAATTTATATTGACACACTTAAACTATTCATGCCGTGAATTCACAACTTGATGAGACAATAAAAATTGATCAAAAATGACCTTTTGAGAAGCGATGAAACGACGTCACCGGTAACGAAATCAAATATTATTATGGGGGCATAACTGTAAAATAGAATTACCAATAAAACCAGCTGTGTTGAAGATTCTATAAGCGAACATATAAAAGGGTCATTCCATTAATAATTCCAAATTTTAAGAGAAGAAAGATATAGTGAATCGAAAACTAACAAGCATGTATTTTAAATAAGTACGTCAGCATCATATCCTTTTGATTAAAAGGAGTAAATTAAATTAAAAATTATATTAAAAACATTTGCTTTAAGATATTTACATTTGCGAACACGCTTTAAAACATTTCCATAAAATGATGGGTTGGAAATTCCATTAGTTAAATGCCATACTAAAGAACCTTTATATATTGAATCACTATACTTTGAGTGAAATTAAGCGAATTTTCTTCGTAGATCATAATACACACAAAACCTTGTTTTAGCGATTTCTTCGTTAATATACAGTTACGATCATTAAAATCTTAACACACGAACATGCTCTGGCGTATTTACCAACTGCGACATGTAAACACCATAGGATGGACCTTTAGGGATGTAACCATCTAGGAAATAAAAATGACAATTTTAAAGTTCAAGTCGTCCCGTTTGTCGTATAAATATATCGTAATCATATTATTATTAATAGTAAGATGTAAGTCTAAATATGCATCATCTGTATTAGATTGACATGATCTATTTAAGACTAGCTCTTTTGGGTATATTTTGTGAATATATTGTTCACAGTATGGGTTATCTAAGTTCAGTATGTCACCAATGTATCTACTAGTTAGGTTAAAACGTTGAATCCAAACTAATTGTTTAGATTTCGATAATTCTGACAAAAAATCCCTTTCATAACAATATAAAAATAGATCAGCTATAGGTTGCGCACGATAAGTACCCATAGGAACCCCGATAATTTGTTTAAATATTTTACCATCAAATTCAACAAACAAGTTATCCAGAAGAAAAGTAAGCTCTGCACAAAAGTCAAGACAAGTCCAAATGTTGTATTTATCAAAAATCTGATTAGTAGAAAAAGCTTATAAAAAGCTTTAAACAAGATACAAACACTTTCCTCTTGCAAATATTTTTTTCAAACAGTGAAACGAGTTTAGATTTTATTAAAGTGTGAGGAAGCGTTGTATAGTGTAAAAAAATATGTGCTTATTTGTGACACCTTATATGTTTTATTATACAGCAAATCATTATTCAAACTCACCTCAAATTCAAGAGGTATGTGCATGTTGTTTAGAAACAACTTACCAATCACAGTAAATAAAATTGAAAATGACTCACTTTGTAACTATCTACTATTAAATTCGACATATATGACTAACCAGTGTACATTATGCTCACTATACGGGCCTAACAAAGATACGTCCACCTTTTTTTAAAGACCTATTTAATACGATAACAAATGTTTAAACTGAGGATTTCATTATATGCGGAGACTTCACATATTCATTAATAATAATGCAAGAAAAACATTGCAGTCTTTTTTAGAGATTATACCATAATTGATACTTTTAGATATCTAAATGACAAAACCCATCAATATACATGAAGACGATAAACACCATTGCAACCAGCTAGACTTAATTTTATTTATGCAGATAATCACTAATAAAAGGGCACTAAGGACTTTGAATTTGTTATAGTATAACGATATTCCCTGATGCTTAGGTCACTAATGATCAGGAATTGATATCTGAAATCGGTGATGATAATACGCTTAGGAACTGGAGTTGGTACTTGACAGATCATTACTGATTATGGATAAACTATGACATAGAATTGGTATTTGACAGATAATCAGTGATTATATGGCAGTAAGGAACTGGAGTTGGTACTTGACATATAGTTACTGATTATGGGTCACTTAGGACACGGGTTTGGTATTTGATAGATAATCAGTGAATATATGGCACTACGGAACTGGAGTTGGTTCTTGACAGATAATTTATGTTTATGAGTCACTTATTGCATGGAATGGGTGTTTGATAGATAATCAGTGATTATATGGCACTAAGGAATTGGAGTTGATACTTGACAGATAATTACTGATTATGGGTCACTTAGGACACGGATTTGGTATTTGATAGATAATCAGTGATTATATGGCACTACGGAACTGGAGTTGGTTCTTGACAGATAATTTATGTTTATGAGTCACTTATTGCATGGAATGGGTATTTGATAGATAATAAGTGATTATATAGCACTAAGGAATTGGAGTTGGTACTTGACAGATAATTACTGATTATGGGTCACTTATTACATGGAATTGGTATTTGACTGATACTCAGTTATTATATGGCACTTAGGAACTAGAGTTGGTACTTGACAGATAATTACTGATCATGGTATCAATTAGGACACGGATTTGGTATTTGACAGATAATCAATGATTATATGGCACTAAGGAACTGGAGTTGGTTCTTGACAGATAATAACTGTTTATGAGTCACTTATTACATGTTAAAGGTATTTGACAGATAATCAGTGATTATATGGCACTAAGGAACTGGAGTTGTTACTTGACAGATAATTACTGATTATAGGTCAATTAGTACACGGATTTGGTATTTGACAGATAATCAGTGATTATATGGCACTAAGGAACTGGAGTTGGTTTTTGACAGATAATTACTGTTTATGAGTCACGTATTACATGGAATGGGTATTTGACGGATAACTAGTGATTATATAGCACTTGAAAGATAATTACTGATTATGGGTCACTTAGGACACGGATTTGGTACTTGAAAGATAATGGCTGAGTGTAGGTCACTTAGGACATGGCATTGATAATTGACAAATAATCACTGATGATAGGACTTTGAATTTGCTGTGATATACATAATGAAATGGCACCAAGGGCCTGGATTTGGTTATTGACAACTAATCAGTGATGATAGGGATCTAAGAACTTGGACTTTTAACTGATGGGGCACTTTTTTCGATTTAAACGTATTATATACTTAGGCAATTATGGCTCGAGGAAATAAACTCCTTTACAATCGGGACTAATATTCATGTTAGTTGTGGAATACTTGCAAGTGTTTTCATATATTAGTTAAAGGAATGTATCTCGTGATGAATGCCAATGGGTTTAAAAACTTTTATACGTTTTCCTATTCTTTTCTTACAGACGATTGTTTTAAATATCAGCAAAATAATTTGAAAAGCATCTTTATTAAGCTCACCGCTGAAAACGGTACCTGTACTGTGCCAGGAGCATTGTTATATTGCATTGGGATTTTATGCAATGGATTTCATGGGGGTCACATAAAGAAGCCATACAGACGATTGTTTTGTTTGTCTCAAAAGAAAAGTCACGAGTATACTATTAGTCATAAAATCTAATAGAAATGAGCCAAAGTGATTGACTGCGATCAATATATATATTTTGCATGTATTTCTATATAAGTTTTGGTTTTTCATCTGTTACATGATGAATGTTTCATTCATTGAAGTTTCGTCAACAATATCTATATAACAAAGAAAACAAGAAAAACGCAATTTTATTTTAATCAGGGCCGGCACTCAAATAGAATTACTAGCAGAAAAAGATAATACAATAGCATGTTGGAACTGTTGTGAACAAAATTATTTCATTTTATTGTTTAACAAACCTATTTCGATTCAATCTTTACAGAGACAGGTTCCGGATGTATAGTCAACGGCACGAACTACATTCTGCTTTTTCAAACTCATACGTTACTAGTATATAAACTGATTACGATGATGATGATGTTGATGTTGATGTTGATGTTGATGATGATGATGATGATGATGATGATGATGATGATGATGATGATGATGATGATAATTGATCGCAAGGCCTGCGTAGGCCACATACTTCCTGCTTAGCCTGGCCAATGCTTCCCAAAATGTTCTTTAGGACCAACAATTGGTAATAAACAGCGAACAGATGTAATGCCTTTGATTGAATGTGTGCAAGACAAATTCTTATTTCTGACGTTAAATAATAGTCGCCACATTCGGACCATGGACACCTTTAAATGAATGAGTTATTTGATGGAATAAAGACGTACACAACAGAACTATTCGTTGAAATTTGTTTTGACCTTTACAACAACTCTTTCTTAGTATACAATACATTTTAAACAACAAGATATTTTATTCAGTCAAATGAATATACCCGAGACTCCTATACACGACAGTAGTCCTGTTATTCTAATAAGCACGCCGAAATCTCTCCGGCTGTCTGGGCGTGTAGTGTCCGCAAGTACAGAAGTGAATATAAAGTATTATACATTGAAATTCCAGACGGAAGAAAGTCATATACCTGGGCAAACGCGTAAATTAAACAGGAAGAGTTTAGCTTATTCAACATGAAGGGTAATTAATAAATGGTATTCAGGCTCAGGGAAGAATGACATCTTATATGTAAATTAATTTGTTAATGACAACGTTGTATACAAGCATGTTGTTTAAGTATAGGGTTAATATCTTTTAAAATGCGTTTACTGTTTTCAAGGTCCATGCTCTGCTAAGCTTACGGACGTCGATGGCTAATACGCCGCCTCAAAGGGTGGCTTGTGAGACTAGAGCGATCCTTGTATGACGCCAAAGGTGATTTCATTTGGATGCAGTTTAAATTCACTTAGTAAAAACTTCTGTTTCTACTTCTGGTATTACGCATAACAACATTTTTTTATGTGATCAAAACAAAAACGTATTCCATCCTAAAACAAGTATTTATTAAAATATCTTAAACGAAAATATATCTTATTATTAACTTTTTCTTTTCCCAGGTTAACGAAATAGGTTTGTCATCCGTTGAGATGACTTGCGGAAAGTCGTAACTTAGACGTTTGGAATAATTGTAAGAAGTCAGTAAACCAGCGAACAGACTCAAAAGTGATTTGGTTGGTGCAATATTTTTTATGAGCAAAAATCTAATGTCAATTCATCTAAGTGACTAGAAATGAAATGACAATGAATGTATACAATTTAAAAAATATATATTTTGTAGTTGCGAGACATTGTTTCAATTGGTAACTTGCCTTATATAAAGGACCAACTAAATGTATATAATGAGAAATAAATACTGATAATACTTTATATTTAAATGTAAACGTGAAAGCACCGCCCCTTTCTTACATCAATATATGCGCTTCTTAACCCATACGCTTAAAATAGAGGAAACCATATCACACAAAAACACACACGTGAATTGTTGAGGCAAACTGGAGCACATTCGTTGACAAATACAACCATATGATCACGCCAATCTCTTCTTTCAACATATTCAACTGAGCCTAGTCCACCTACACATGTATTTCTGTTAAAACGAACATTCTTCAATACTCGGGTTTGTTTGTATGACTGTAAAATGTATGTTTTCAGAAATTAAATGTTATTAAAAGGCAATTAATTTAGGCTAATCACAACGCGGCTTCAATAAGGTTAACGGTTATCGGGCATTTTCACAAGGTCTTTACGCAGTGTGATGTTATTGTGCCCAAAATTTTAATCCTTGTAGCTGCCATAACTAGCACCTAAAATCAGTAAAACACATCAGTACATTCTCAATTAAAACGACAACAACTGATTCAAACATCAACAGCATCAAAAAGACAAAATATATTCAAACTAGGAAAACCTCTTTTGAAAAGAAGTATATAGAGTATTTTTGTTGGATTCGATGGAAGATCGATTTTATTTTACGAGTGATCATATAAACTAATATTGTAACGAGTGGCGCAGCTACGAGTCAAAATATATATTTTTGTATGATCATTGAGTGAATTGAAATCGATATTCCATCGAATCCAACACATTTTCTTTGTATTCTATGCGTTTTTCATCGTTCATTTACATTGTAAAAGAGGTTAACTGGATGACGTCATTTCACAGTAAAACAGTGAAAAATATCAATATTTTTCACTGTTATTTTTCACTGTTTAAAACAGTGAAATATCAGTTTTAATTCAATGATATTTCTCTATAACCCGCCGGAAATCATAAAATATTTGTTTGAGATTTTGTTGTTCAAGCACTGTGAGCGTAACTTAGTTCTATCAAACGTGTAAAAAAAAGAAACACCACCACAGCAGACCACACACCCTTGAATTGCAGGCATATTCCCTTGTGCGGTATCACAATTCGGGGCACGGCATGGCTCATTACTTTGACGCGAATGGTTTTTAAAAGATACATAATATTTATAATTTTCACACAGTAACATGCCGACTGAACAAATAAAGCAAGCAGTTTCGCTGCGGTGTTCACAAAGCGTTGTGTTGAACGAGCAATAAGGATCTACTTGTTGTGAAATAAGAATAGGTATGCCCAATCCATAGAGCCCAGAAAGTCCCGCTAAAGTGTTCTTAGAGCGGTAAGGACCGACACGGATGTCCTTGGCGTCATCTGCGACACTGGGCACCTCCTGAGGGTTTGAGATTTGTTAAAACTTAAAACATGTTACTGCGATTTGGGGTCAGCTGGAAGGACATGTGCACCCTTCTGAACTGTGCCTTTAGGAATAGATCTTAGATTAGCAAATTAGAAGCTTCCCCCCCCATCCCCTGTAAATTCGTACCTCGCATCGTTTTGTTTTGACGATTTCGCCGACCATAGTTTAAGATATTTTTTATCGCGATATGTAGTTTACGCTCTCGACTTTCGGCTCCATAAGTCCAAAGAAGTCATTAGGTTATTTAAAACATTCATTTAATATCGGTTTCTGTGCGTAAATTACCATATCTATAACAAATGTTTAATTTTGCTTTTATAACCGAACTTATCGTAAAGATCTATTTACAATTCATCACAAACACACACACACACACACGCACGCACGCACGCACGCACACACACACACACACACACACACACACACACACACACACACACACACACACACACACACACACACACACACACACACACACACACACACACACACACACACACACACACACACACACACACACACACACACACACACACACACACACACACACACACACACACACACACACACACACACACACACACACACACACACACACACACACACACACACACACACACACACACATATATATATATAAACACAATCACGTCTGAAATTGAAATTGTATATACCTCGCAATTAATTTCGCTATATATTTTCTTGTATAAGACGTTAAATAAATGACGTATTCATATATAATAATATATTATGTACCCCTATATACCTTAATTCGTGTTTATATCGGATAGAAAAGGGTATGGAGATACATGTGTTTAAAGTGGGAACCCCATGACCTTTTTCTAAATCAGAGACCCCGTATTCATATATGATGTTTATATGTGGTACACTTTTGATCAATTTCATTGATGATTTAGTAAGAAAATGCAAGTTCCTTATTCGGCTTGAATCAGAAATAAGAATTCAGCCGCGAACAAGGAACTGGGTTATCAGTCAACAAAACTCAATACAAATATATTGCAATTAATACTTCTAATACTTCTAATATCCAACCTACAAATGCAATGATTTTCATTCATATGTGGTACTCTCTGGTTCATTTTTATTATTTTGTTAAGTATGGACATTCAAGTTCCTTCCGGTTTCAATAAGTAAATTCGATAATTAAATAATTAAGCCGCGAAAAAGGAAAAGGGATATCATTAAGTACAACTTACACGAAAGGTATATCAATAAATATATTATAAATAGCCAACCTACATATAAAATGATATGTTTTTATAATTGGTACACGTTGGTTTATTTAAACTTATCTTTCAAAGAAGAAAATGTTAGTTCCTTATTGAATACGGTATAATGAACTGGTTTCATTTCCCTTATTCAGCTGCGAAAAGGAAATGGAGTTTAAATAAAAACAAATATTTTGAAATGTAGTATATTTCATTTTTCTATCACATACATATTAAATAAGTGTACAGGCTGTAGGTTTGGTTGAAGTAAAGTTAGTATTCGAAGTAGAAAATGCCGGTTTGGTTTATACAAGAAATCCTATGCAAACGCGAAGAAGAAACATGAATATGTATCTTAATACATACATTAAATGTATTCGTATTATTTTGTTTTAATTTACTTAAGAAATGTATACATTATTTTTCTTAAAAACCTTTTGTCAATATGTTAAGCGTGAATAAGGAATAAGGAACTGTTCCGTATTCCTTATTCGAATATTTGTACAAGGAAATGTTCCCTATTCCTTATTTGGATTAGGAATAAGGAATTTCGAAAAAGGAACCAACTTACTCTCCATTATTAATTACACTTCTAAACGAAAATGACCAATATTATGCTAATGCTAAATTCAGTTTCTTACAATGTGTTACTGTAATAAAGCTGTTTAACAGTTGTATATTTGAATATTTTAGTACTATAGTCACAAAACGTTCAGTCAATAGGAACCGTATATATTTGTTTTACTATATTGAAATAATTTATTTTAATCCGAATAGCTGGATAATAAGTATATGTACATGGCTTTGAGTCAAACAGGTGAGATTTTATTTTGCCACTAGAAGAAGTAGCGATTGTATTTTACTACATAAAATACTAATATTTTTGTGATGTGCATGCCTTTGTGGTTTTTTTTTATTTGTTTGTTTGCTAAACAAAACTTATTAAAACTATTTTCACACAATTGGGTTGGCTCCAGTCGCATCAGTAAGACCAAAAAAATCGGAGGTAAGTCATCCCCGGTCACAAGTTAAACGGGCCTAATTGCGAAACCTTCCCCCCAAAAATGAAACCGGCAACACAAACCAAAATGCAATTCACACCCTTTATGATTTAAGTGTGTTCTTTATTTGCCCATAGTTAAAGAAATGGAAGGGTTTCGATGAGTAGGTGTGATGTTAGACATTATTGGTCACCGTTAGCCATGAACATACCTAGATTTTTCATGCGCAGATTTTCATTTAATTAAACGACGTGATGATCGACTTGTTTGAATTGTTTTTTTTTACATTCACATGAAATTTCTATCGCGGAAAATTAAAAAATAAACGAGACTTACCTTGGTTAAGTTGACGTTTAATTTCAATTCTATGAGTTATAGAATTGATGAAGGGCTTAAATAAAAGAATAGTTCGTGCCTGATACATTAACCAAACACTCGAGTCCGTACAGTTTTGTTTAATCGGCAATTTAACGTTTTTTTCCACGTACAATGTTTGGTTTCTTTACAGATTCCCAAAACTGCCTATGCAATACATGGATAGGATTGTTAGTGCTTTTGTTTAAGTTGTTCTTAACGTCCTTTATCAAAGGCAGATGGTCGAAATAAATATTTATGTGCACTCCCAAAACTAGTGAGCCCCGAAGAGTTTTTTCTTATTACTTTGCTTAAATATTCAATGCAAATTGCTTATTTAAGTAGGAGTAGTCGTACCTAATCCATGACGGTGAATGCAAATGACAGTGTTTTGCTGCTTACCCCCCCCCCCCATTCGATCTTTAAAATGGCGGTAGCTATTTGATATATAACAAAACTTTACTGACAAATAGGACCAAATAAGCGGTGCTGCATATCAGTAGTAGTATTCATTTATTAAACTGACTGTGTTTCCACAAAAATAGTCGATTCGCGATTTATTATTTATACGTCGGCTGCCTTTATTGCATTTCTGTCAGCTTGTTGCAAATTTCTTTATTTTATGTAATTTGTGTAAAATGAGAAACGGAAAAAGTGTTATGTCTAGAGGCAATGATCACCTCTAATATTGTTTAATTGTTCCGCAAGCTAAACTATTAAATGGCACCCGTTTGATGCTTGACATCAATCGCTTTCTTTTCTTTAAGGGGATTGAAATAAATGAACAAACGTGCGTAGATGTATGAAATCTCAAATCTAATTGCAGATGTTCATATGGCAAGTGTTGTATTCATAGCGCCTACAGAGAGATATCCTTGTGAACTAAACTATTAATGACTTTTAATGCATTTGAATAGTGGTTTAAGCTTATCTCCTCCCATATACGAATTCCGCTTCAAATTACAATTGGAATAGGGAACAATTGGTTGATGGTGCGGTTGTTTGAGTTTATTTACATGGATTGTACAGCTTTTGAAAACAAATATTTTTGAACAAGTGCTTATTTAATGAACGCTGTTTTACAAGATAAAGATTTACCTTTAATTATTTATGTAACAGTTCGACACAACGCATGTATGTCATAACCTTTGTACAAAACGTTATGTCATAAGCCCTAAGTTGGCTATAATGTTCTTCTAGCGAATTCCTTAAATTTGTGAAATGGACATATGCACATTTTTACAATGTTGTGGACTATGTGTAATACTTTTTGGGAGCCATTGCAGGCAACGGCATTTTATATTTTTCCGTGGTACAACCATACAGAATATTTGAATGGTAGGGTAACAACAACGATACGTTCGTCTCAGAACATACAAACTGCTATTGTGATTATTTATGTCGTGAGTTTGGGGACTGCTGTGAACAAACTTAACATTTTCAAATTGAGGACAGGAGACATCGCTTATCTTCCGCACATCAATTTTCTTGCGAACATTACAACGATATGGTACTAGAGTCACTAAATATAGGATTTCCCGTTGCTTCTAAGTGCAGAAGTGAGTGGACAGACATCGTGAGTAAAAACCTCTGTGAACGAAATACTGATGATTTGATTATGAGGAATCCTGTAACAGATTTAACAGCACCATGTCATATATAGGAACATGTATTGTGCCTTGTGTAACGACGTCAATGAATTTGTGTTCTGGCAATCAAAAGTGAATAGCCGTTTGCGAAAACTAGGTTATTCCCAGACAATGTTTGAATTCAAGCCTCCTGCTTAAATGCTACATATCATTCATTCATGTCTCTTCAACCCGCCAGTTTCTGAATGTCCTCCAGAAAGTGATCAACATTTTGCTGATCTCTGCATAAAATGGAAGCTACTTCGTCGTTTATCACGAATACAGTAGCCCAACATATCGTAATGAATTTTGTACATTATGTAATAACATTGCCGACGAAGATATTACTTGTACACCTACGATACTTGTTCTGTCTCCATCAACATACAATTTTTCGTACAAGACTCAACATTATTCAGAAATGGTACGGATTTATTTCGTTGCTTAATTACAAGTTTAGAGAATTCGGATAGCACTAAATCTAAGCCCGATGTCAAAAAGCGGCAGGATCTGCAAAGCACAATTTCATTTAAAGGCCTTATCGTTTCCCTTTCTTCCTTGTTACTTACAATTTTGGCTTATTTGTTATTTCAACAAAATTTAACTATTCATGGTAAACTTCAGTTCTGTTTGATGATATCTGTGTTTTTAGCAGAGTTGAGTTTTATTGTCGCACCGAACACGGAATCAATTCCTCCCGTGTGCATAGTTATGGGGGTCTGCACTCACCTTTTCTTTTTAACTACATTCTGTTGGACAAATATCCTTAGTTATGATATCTGGAGAACATTTTCAAATCAGTCTGTGGTTACATCTCTTCTTGCCAATAGCACCAAACGATTTGTGATGTACAGTTTATACGCCTGGTTTGTCCCTTTGATTGTTGTTAGTATCGCAATTGATATCGATGTAGGTGTATTTAAACTCGTCCCTCAAAATATTAAGCCCAAATATGGCCAAGGCGCCTGTTGGTTGGATACTAGCCTGGGTTTATTTATATTCTTTATGGTACCGTTAGGATTGATGAAATTGTTTGATATTTTTGCCTTCGTTATGACAACCATTAATATCATTCGTACACGCAGACAAGTCAAAAATAAAGACATAAACCAAAATATGTGTTGGTCTGTGGTCCATATTAAATTGTCGATGGTCATGGGCCTAACATGGGTATTCGCAATCATTGCAAACATCAGCAATTACTCTATTTTGTGGTATTTCTTCGTTGTAACTAATACCTTACAAGGTTTGTTCGTTGCGCTTACGTACATGACGTCAAATAAAATAATTGGTTTAATTAAATAAAAAATCCAATCCGCAGCTTTGTTCAGAGGCGCTACATAAAAAATACCACGGCATATAATAAGGGAAAGATTAGAGCATTATCGAACAGAATAAATTCTAATTGAAGTTATACATTATAAAGCATATTAACAACAGTCCTTATCTGGAGACAAACACACACATACATTAAATATAATACGAAATATAATATGGGATATTTGTTCAATGTGTTCTACGAAGACATTTGTCCACTAGATATGTGTTCAAAAAGTAAAATGTTAACAGTGATGGTACGTGTAGTTTTCAAAGATTAGTTAGAGTGTTTATAACTTATTAAAATGGAAAATAAAATAAATATTTTGCAATCATAGGTCCATAACGTTACCCATTGGCAATAGTATTTCAAATGTGAATTTGAATTAATGGACATGATTAACATGTTGATAACCTTTTTTAGTTTAAAAAATGTTTATATCTTACCAAAGGAAAGATGCAATTCTGCTATACAATTGATCCCTTGAAGTTTACGCCTGTCTGCTTTTTGCAAAAAGTTAGCAGTTCATAATCACGAAGATACTACATGTATATGTAATAATTGATAATAAATGGTGTTTTTGCGATTTTATCTTATATCGTGCATATTTATTTATAAACGAATGTCCATATTCGGAAAACCAAAACGGCATTTTTGTTTATTCCTTTTACAGTCTTGTACAGCCTTGTACAGTCTTGTACAGCCAAATAAAAAACGTATGAAGTATGACTCTTTTCGTCATGGGCTGGCTTGCTTATGTACGTTAACGTGATAATGTTGGTATTGTCGATACTTTCTAAAGAACTCAGCTTGAATTGCATAAATGACTTTTTGCGGAACATACCGTGGACATTTTGCGTTAGATTTATGTGATATTCCATCGGTCGAGCAAAACTTAACATAACGACGACAAAAATGTTGTGTTACTTTGTTTTTATTTTTTGTTTAACTGTTAGCTTGACATATTGCGAAATAAATATTGTTCAATTGTAAAATGCATTGTTTTTAACTATACATGTACAATAACACAGTGTTCTTCAACATGATGCATGCACACATTTTACTGAGGGAATTTGGTTAATGCGTTTATCATTCATCTGCAATCTAAAAAAAAAAAGTCGACGCGTGTCTGCTCAAAAAGTAAGCGGTGCATGGTCACGAAAAAACTGTTTGTAATAAACGGTAATAATTGTTATTTTACATCTGATATCGTGACAACTAATCTACAAACGAATGTCAATATCCGGAAGTCAAATGCAGCATTGTTCTATTGTGTATCTTTTTATTCTTGTGTCACATTGGTAATTATAGCGAACTTGTAAATACAACTAGAGTCACACATGTGTTAACATTTATAAGTTCCAAATTTCCTCAACACGTTTTATAATTTCAGCTCATCGATTAGAAATAGAGTAAGGAAGATGACATAAGACGAATAAAATAGCCTACATTGAAAGGAAATGTAAAAACTAGGGCCAGATGTAGATGGCGGTACCTCCGGTGGGTTCTCAGGAGCTGGCCTGTTGAGTAGCTCCTGGAAGTTCTCGATCCACCACATCGTCTGCCCTTCGTCATCTGCTAGCAATCATCCGCTCTTGTCCCTTACTGGCCTCTCTGGCTTGGCCTACTTTCCTGTTATTCTCTTGGTTATGGAGTAAAGGTCCTTTGTTCTGTTCTTGTGTGCTGCCTCTTCTGCTTCTGTTACCAGCGGCGCAAGGCAGTTCCGCTTGTCTGCTCTTAAACTTCGCTTGACCTTCGTATTTGTTTCTGTGCACTCTTTTTGTGTTATTGTTTCTGCACTTGTTATTGGTACTTGCTTTCTGTTGGGAATTTGGCGCGACGTCGTGTGAATCCGCCACATAACGGCATATACATGTACGTCATTTTGTTATTCTTGTATATATATATTGTTATGCTTGGAAAAAGGACTCCACTAAAACGTAAAACACAACACTATCATTATTTATCCATTTCAAGTAGACATGTTGTTGCCGTGACTAAAAAGGATGCCATCAATAAATACTGATGAGTTAAAGGGACAGAGACTAGGAACTCAGAAAGTAATCGAGCGATTGATCGAAATATTGGAAGAAAATTACGAATTTCAGTTTAAACCAACCATCGTTGCGATAGAGAACCAGTTGGAGATTATACGGGTTTTAAATGAGAAAATAATCGCACTCTCAGACGCGGAATCGACACCAGATGAGCTGTTGGACTCGCAGATGTATGTTTTTGACATGGGAGCAAAGCTTCGGAGATATCGGCAAAATCTGCGTGATCACCTATCTTAAAGTAGTACAGCCGTCCATGATAGTAGTCTGTCACTGAACTGACATCATCAACTTATAATCTTTTGGAGATCCCGCACATAGCGCCAGACGTCATGGCGCATCAACCATGTACATCGTGGCAACTGATGGATTAATGATTCCCATCCGGGTACTTATCGTTCCTGTTATAGCGAAGCCCATAACGAACCGCTGTCGGCAGTCTATCAAGTGTTTGAAGTACTTACGCGAGTTGCGACTCGCACATCCGGTGACGATGGTGGATACATTTACCATATTTCTACTCGTCGGTGCAGATTTCTACGGGCAGATCGTGGGAGACTAGGTATTACAAGGCGATGGTTCCACAGCCGTCAGCTCTCGCATCGGCTATTTCCTGTCCGGATCACTTTCTGCACACACCGATAGTACTCCCCACGTGATGGACGTAATTGATGCGGATTTCTACGGATCTCACCAGATTCTGGAGTAAAGAGTCGATGGGTATTACCCCAGATGAGGTTGAAGACAGAGATGATGCCATGAATCTCCGTCACTACCAAGAACACAGCATATCATTTACAGACGGAAAGTACAAAGCAAAGCTACCGTGGAAACAAAATCACCCTCCGCCTCCGACCAACAATTTTATAAAGAAAATAGATGGTGTTTCCACATCGAAACGCTTACATTATATTCCTCACCACGGAGTGAAGAAGGACTCTACAGCGACTCTCATCAGACTAGTGTACGACTGCAATTGCCGCGCATCAGCTGGTAGTCCCAGTTTGAATGACTGTCTGGAGTCGACATCGCCGGAACTGAACACTCTTACAACGCTGCTTATGCGCTTCAGACTGAAAAAGTACGCTGTGTCAGCAGACATTGAAAAAGCGATTTCCGACTACGCAACAACGTTCCACGCAGCAGCTACACATATTAAACGCCTTCGTAGCTCACCCACCACTCAAGCAGCATTGACAGAGAAAGGAACCTAGTGGCAGATTATTCCCCCAAGAGCCCCGTGGTCAGGCGGCTGGTGGGAGCCGCTTGTCGGAGTCATGAAAACGACCATCAAGAAAGTGCTTGGCAGGGCTTCCGTTGACTTCTGGATACTTCAGACCGTGATTACAGAAGTTGAAGCAATCATGAATGACAGACCGATTACATACGTAACTTACAGTCGAGATGAACCAGAACCACTTACAACAGCGCATCTACTCCATTCAAGAAGACTGACTGGACTACCATACAGTGACGCTAAAGCCGCTGTGGTAGACGAGCTTCTCACCGGAAATGATGGGTTGACGAGGTCCGCGCGCCCCCGTTCATCAGGTGGAATCACCACCAGACCTATTGTAAAACTATACCCGCTAGAATACAATGTGACGACAACTGACTTTAAATTGTGTGCAATCAAGTGTTTCAGTGTTATGGGTATTTTAAATTTCAAAAGTATCAGTAGATTTAATTATTTTATTTAAATAATCATATTGTGATTAGTGCTATTTAACATTTCGCGGCCCGGATAATGTTGGGATTTTGGCGCGACGTTGTGTGACCCCGCCGCATAACGTCATATACATGTACGTTATTGTGTTATTATTGTTTATATAAATTGTTATGCTTGGAAAAAGGACGCAATTAAAACGTAAAATACAACGCTATCATTACTTATTCATTTCAAGTAGACACTTTCTTTGTTGCCTTGTGTATCCTTCTGTGTTGGAAAGCACTTCCTCTGATGGCCAGATTACTGCTGACGCATAGATCGGCGAATCTCCAACAGTTGTCGTTCATCTCGCCTAGACCTAGCTTCCCCATGATCTCCTATCCTCGGTTGTCACTGCCGATGTTGGCGTTGAGGTCTCCGATCACTGTCGTTCGTCGGGCGTATTACTGGATTATTTCCATGCTGATCCCTTTCTTCTTTGTATGAAAAGAGGCTGTCATTATATGTGGTCCGTGCGCCTCCCACCCGATGACCGCTCGCTGTTCCGTCTTGGAAAGCATCAGTGCTACTCCCTGTGCGTGTGCTGCATCCCCCTGATCATACCTCGAGAACAGCAGTTACTCGCCATAAGGCGCTGTTTTGTAGGATTGTGAGGTTGAACGTCCAAACGAATAAACTTTTCTGTAAAATTATTTCGGCATATAAGTAAATGTCTTATATAGAAGTCATGTTTATTATTATTACTTACGGTATTCAACGCTTACGTAATTGTGACACTTATAATGAAATCCCATCATCGGTTCCTTTTTTAGGTATATTTTTTTCATAAAGTCGATAGTTAGAGAATGCATAAAAGTGTTATCAAATAAACGTGTCCCGACTTGTTTCAAACAATTTTATTTAAAGTTACTTTATGCTATTCTAAAAATATATAGAATACAATATCAGTTTAGCCTCAGGTTTGAGCCTTCGTTCATCAGTGTCGAATTTTATGGAGAGTGAATGTCCGGGTGCGCTTTTGTCCAAATCATACGACAGACAATTGAGCTTGTGTCCGGTAAAGTAAACTCACGGGATAGCTGAACAGTACTTTATTTGTTTTCATAGGTTACAAAACAATGACATTTTGTAATAACCTGTGAGCTTATGTATAAGAGAATTACACAAATATCAAACAAACAGTATTACATGCGATAAATCGAAGTATATCATTTGGGAAAGTGGAACATTCTCCAGTTGAGGGTCAGTAACATTATGGTTATTTAAACAATATATTGTCTTAAAAAGAAAGCTTCTGCTCGGTGTAAGAAAATCGCGAGGGACCTTTTGTCGATCAAAGTTGACGGAAAGGCACGTCTGGATCCGTCTCTGACTTAGCTTTTATTTGTGTTTGTTAAAGAAAAGATCAGATCTATTTAAAAAAATTATATTTATTGACAGATGTTTTTTAACACATTTTTTTAATATGGCATGACATTCTTTTACTAAAACATGTAAAACAGCCAACAGGTACGTCGATTGTATGTACATGTCTTATTTGCGCCAATATTCAACTGATATCATTATTTGTCTGAAGATTTAAAGCAGGAAACGTTTGCAACAAAGCAAATGGCAGAACATTGAGACGAGACGTAGATTACTGTTTTGTTACGTCTCTGATAAAGGTCACTCTTATTTTAATTATTAATTGATAATGTTTATTTGTAAAACCGGATTTTCTTTACAACTAACAGCTTATAATTCAGTTTTATCATTCGTATTAAGCGTATATCTATGGGGTCAACATTTATTCTTCATTATCGATATGTCGATAATGTCGAACTGTCTCCATTGTATTATCGCATTGTCGCCATCGTACTATCGCGTTGTCGCATTGTCGCCATAGTACTGTCGCATTGTTGCCATCGTACTATCGCGTTGTCGCATTGTCGCCATCGTACTATCGCATTGTCGCCATCGTACTATCGCATTGTCGCCATCGTACTATCGCACTATCGCATTGTCGCCCGCTGGATTTTAATGTGTAACCACAATGGAACTTACGGTATTCCGTAGTTTTCAGTGTATAAAATTAAAGCACAATTGTAAATGAAACAAAACAAGTTATCTGACAACCTTAAAAAAGTGATATTGACCTTATTTCAGACATTTGTTAAGGGCCAGTTTTGGTTCCCAAACTAACTTTTTTAAGTTCACACTTAAGAATTGTTTTCTGCACAGCTGTGGACAGACTTGAATGTAAACACCTGAATGTAGTCACATTTCAAAACAATGGACAGGTATGATGCGCTGCCAGTAAACATTTTAACTTATTTCCGGATACAATTGCAGTAAAATGTCCTAATGTCATTCAGAATTTCAGAATTAGGTATCGTGCTGCTTTTGTATGAATAACATTTCCTGATGTTTTTTCATTAGCAGTATTTCAATGTCAATGCAAATAGGGTTTATTTATCTTAAAATTAGTTTAAAACATTCATATTTTACATTCGGAATGACTCTGATATTTTGATATATGAGACTTATGGAAAACGTCTGAACTACACACCTGTTTAACAAGTAGATATATTTTGACAGTTGATACAGTATTACCACTGTCAAGACACAATACCTTAGATAAAACACTACTTTCTGCAAGCAGCTTTCAAGAAATCAGTAGTTTTTGAACAACGGGAGTCAGCTGACATCTTGCTGGAATTTATAAAAGGTTATATTACATGGCCACAGGCATTTGCTTACAGCATGATTTTTAAATGCTGTCTAAAAAGCAATGTGTGATTATGAAAGTAAAGCCTTTTGAAAGAAGAAAAACAATTCTATTAGGAGCAGTCGACCCAATATATCTATTCCATTGAATTAACAGCAGTTGATGCCCTAATCCATTGATTGACTAGCAGTTGCCCTGATATCTTTTATCAATTGAATTAACAGCAGTTGACCTGCTATCTCATATCTTTAAAGTAACAGCAGTTGACCTGCTATCTCATATCTTTAAAGTAACAGCAGTTGACCTGCTATCTCATATCTTTAAAGTAACAGCAGTTGACCTCCTATCTCATATCTTTAAAGTAACAGCAGTTGACCTGCTATCTCATATCTTTAAAGTAACAGCCGATGGTCTGCTATTGCTAATCCATTGCAGAAACAGCAGATGATCCACAATCTCTTATCCTTTGAATTTACAACAGTTTAAATACTATCGCTAATCTATTGAATTCACAACGCATGACCTGCTATCCCTAATCACTTGAATTAACGGACAGTTGATCATTAATCTCTAATCCACTGAATTAACAGTAATGTACGAATTATCTCTAACTCATTGAATTACCAGCAGTTAATGTTCTATCTCTTATCAATTGAATTAACAACAGTTGACCTGCTATCTCTAATCCATGACAATAACTGAGTCTACCTTTATGGGAAGTTTCAAATGCACAGACAAGTTGTAACTAACGAATATGACAAGATTTTCATGCAAAGACATGTCTTATACATTCATAAATGTTTCTCTGATTTATTTTTCAAACATGCATTTTAAATGTACCATTTTTTCCCATTTTTTGTTCACAACACTTGGAAGAAACTGTAATTATTTTTACAGGCAACCGTGATGAAAGATCATTTTACAATAGTTTACTTTGTACATAATCAGGTTATATAGCGTATATTGTTTCTGGATTGTATAAGAAGTACAGTTGAACCACTTATACATAACATGTAAATCCTACTCAAGTATGCTTAAAGAAACAATATCTTAGCAAAGATTAATATTATTTCCTATGAAGCAAACAAAGGATCAAAATAATACAACATTTTTAAATAAAGTTACAAAAACTTACCGGCATTTATATTTACTCAAATATTCTATAACTGATAAATTTAAAGCCATATTTTTATGAAATGACATTTATTCTCCCGGTCCCCTAGAAATAACAGGGATAACATCAAGAAAAGGCACTTATATTGTGTCAACTAAATCATACATAAAAACTAATTTATTTGATTTTTCAGAATTTCGGATTTGACAACTCTGTGCAGTGAGAGAGTTCAGATCTCATCATAATAGTATTTATCTGAGAAAAACAAGATGCTAATTTTTATAAATAAACACAAGTTTGTTTGTTTAGTTTTTCAAAATTTCAGAGAACATTTGACAACATCTCTGTTCAGTAAGAGTTCAAATCTCATCAGCAGTGAATGAAAAACAAAAGGGCGATGATGGCCTTGAATTCTGCACCGGAGTTCAAATGTAAAAGACTTGACCTGGTTACCTAGTTTTTGACCCCTAAACCCCCAGATTAAAACATGGCCTTGATATTTTCAGGATAAACATTCTGATCAAGGGTTATGGAGAAAGAATAATAAATGTGGCTTTAAGAGTGGTAATAATGTTTTTCTAAGATGGGGCCATATTAATGTTAATTGCCTGCCTTTGTCTGTCTGTGTTCATTCGCCATGATCACACCAACAACCAGGAGAATGATGTATACACCTACCTCATCCAGAGACACTCCAGTATTGGGGCTGAGAAACGATCCCAGGAAGCAGTTCAGGAAATGACTGATCGCCATGGAAACATTACGGTTCTCCACCACCTGCAAGTGGGTCTTGTACAGCTCTGCTATACAGATCGTCTGCAAACAGTGCACCTGACTGAATATGTATCTTAAAACAACATTTTAATACAGGCAAACGGAAATTTAAATAGATGCCAAACAATCTAATTTTCATTCGCTAAAAAATAGATGATCAATTAAATGATTTTTGTTTCCTTTTATGACTAACACAGAAATTCAATAATGTTACTTAATTTGTCACAAATATATATAATATAATATATAAATATAATTTACATAATCTTCCTCCATAGAAGATAATTTACAAAATGAATTATCAATGGGCTGTTTTCCTTAACCCTTTACCAATCAAAAAAGCACTTTGACGCGTGTGCAGTCCCTTATAAAAATCTAATTTAATTAAAGACCTTTCGTACTAGATTCTAGATTTTAAGGCTTCATTCCCAGCCCTAAGATACTGATGAGCAGCAACAGCATAAAACCTGAACAGCCTGCAATTTACGCGCAGAATATTCTGGTTTTATGCTGGTTGCATATAGTCATTTCACTCTTCTTCTGAGTGGGAAAGGGTCAACGCCTAAGGGTAGTTTCTAACACTTATTTTTAACCATTAACCCAAAAGTTATTATTAAATCAAGCCATTAAACTGCATTAATAACTTGTACTTGCTTATAAACTATTATATTTTTGTAATGTATCAGGCAAGGCTTAGAATAATATAACGGCGAGGCTTTATTCGTGCCGAGCCTGATATACAACAAAAAGATCAGACAGTAACCTGTTTTTCTGTTTATTATACCTCATTTAAAAGTCACCATTTTAAAAGAAATAATAATGAAAAATCGCTACCCTCGCTGCATTTTAGCGGGAATAAATATGATCATATGTGACGTTAAACTAGTTAATAATGACGTCATGAGCACGTGCGCTTAATATTTATAAAATAAAAATTATGTTTTCCGCTGTTTTTTGTTGTATTTTTTTGCTTCTTGTGTCTAAAATATCTTACATCTTGGTATTTAATTGTTTGTTTTGTTAAATCTGATTTTATTTTACTAAAAATAAGGAGTTTATAGTTAATTCCGATTAAAATGACTTACATCCAAACACCGACTGATATACCAACTTCCTGTCGACCATGACGTCATTACATTTACACATTCATTTTTAATATTTGGAAAATACGTTTTTTGCTGTTTGTGTTGCTTTCTGTGGATTAAATGTAATACAACTTGGCATCAAATTCTTTGTTTTGATGAATCTGATTCATTTTTACAATAAATATCACTTATTTGTTTAGTCTTAGTAATATTACCCATCGACTGATATAATAACTTCCTGTTGAACATAATATATAAAAAAATCATGCAATCAGTCAGATATCAATGCAGTTATTCTCTAGATACATATACCGTAACAAAAGCTGAACACATAATTGTTATAAGCCGATGATATAACAGTGGTATTGTTTGACTATTTTATATAATAATTACTTTCATAAATTAAGAACACCGACTTTGGATGTTTGGGGAACATCTCATCCACCACATAAGTAAGTACCATATGTTAAATCTCATTGTGAGTATCGGTTTAAATAAAACAAGAAAGAAGACAAATATTATATTCTCACATAAACATAGGACACAGACTTGAAGAACGTCTCGACTACTTTCCCCGAGGTACCTCATGTTTATAACCCTCGTGTGAATGGCCTCTGTGAGGGTGGTGCCATCTATTGGTGACGACGAGTGGTCCAGGCAGTCATTCACCTGACGATATAAAACGGGTCTTAATGCATGTGCGTAAAGTGTCGTCCCAGATTAGCCGGTGCCGTCCGCACAGGCTTATAAGGTACAACATATTTCGCTTTCATTGTATTTTTGGTTTGAAGAGAGCGAAAATCTAGTTAAGGTGAACATTGGTGGTGAATTCAAATGAGCTGTAACGGGTCAGTGAACATTTGACATAATTTGCTATTTAATAGCTTATTCTAATATTGCAGGTTTGGTTCGTACCAGTGTAGGAATCTGATGCAGCACCAGGAACTCAGCAGCATCTTTTACCACCTGCTCTTCCCTCCTCAGCATTGACTACTGCAACAATCAAACACACAGCTATTATTTTTATACAAATAAATATTACAATTTTATGACATGCATGGCCATAAAAGAAATATTTGCTTAAGAGTATATTTTTTGTTATTAAAATAGTAATGTAACATTTATACAAGAATTTATCTCACTGACATTTTTTAAAGAAGTAATTAAAAGCATAATATAAATGCCAATACTTCAAAATGTAATACCTCAGTTAATTACCGTATTGCATTCGTACTAACAAGATAAAATTTAATGCTCATTCAAAAGCAAATACTGGTAGGTAAATTTCGAATTTTATCCCCTTCCATCTCATAGTACTGCTAGTACCTGTATTCAACATACACAAAAGTTTAACTAATCAACAGGCCTGCACTTCACAATACTGTACAATTAATTGGTCCTATCCCCATTCCCTCGACTCAGCTCACTCTCGGGGTCAGCGTGTTCACATGGGACTGGTATACGTCCGGGTTGAAGGTCACATTGAACTCAGTGTCACTGAGAGATCCCATTGCGATGGCTGCCTTCTTCACAATGTCTCGACTGCTCTCTTCAACTGCAGCAGACATATCTTGAAAATGATGTTGCTTTTGAATACTTGTATGGAACACAAATGTACAGTGTTCATAGTTGGTGTAGGTATGTTTTAATAATTGGATAAATACCAATGTAGTATGTTTAAATACCTGTTTATATAGTTGTTAATGTGGTGTATCATAATTAATATTCATGTTCATCAAAAATAAACATTATAATCATAAATACGCAAGACTTGGTGAATAATTACCAAGTCAGGAGCTGTATTCTAATTCTAAAATTAATTTGAGCCTTGTTTTTTTTATATTTTGTCTAAATACATGTGCATGAAGAGTTTGGTCCCACATTTGTCTGTGCAGTCCATATAGGCTATTCTGGGACAACACTTTCCACCTACACTGGATTTCTGTTTAGAATAGACCTCATTTAGAAGAAACATTCCATACAAGCGGAAAGTGTTGTCCCTGATTAATCTTTACTGACTGTACAGGCTAATTTGGGACGATACTTAATACACATGCTTTACGCCAAGTTTTCCCCCAACCCGGCTCATTTGTACATCAGGAACATTTCATGATCAACCCCAGCCAAACTTACTGGTCTGATTCTCGTTTCCAGTGAGAGCCTTCACAATCTTCTTGGCTTCATCTGTCTCCAGGGAGTCTTTACCATCCTTGTCCTCACCTGTGACTACTTTCTTTACCTCAGATATGTCATGAAAATGTTGAGAACTCTTAGTAGTCATTGGCAATTAAATTCAAGTCTATAGCATTATTTTAATTGCGAAGTGGTTATAGTTTCTAAATTAAGCACCAAAAGTTTAAAAACAAATTGTGAAAAATAAAATAACATGCAAATAAGGGTTTACACTTTCCGCCTAAACTGGATATTTGCTAAGAGACTTTCTTTAAATGAAAAATACAATAAAAGCAAAGTGTCGTCCCTGATAAGCCAGTGCATCTGCACAGGATAATCTGGGACGACACTTTTCGCACATGCATTAAAAGAGAAGCTTTAAATTATTTACATACACCAGCGATGTTTTCCTTATTTTTAAGGTACCGGAAACAGATCTTACCCAATAAGAAAAAAAAACAATTGCTGTCAAAAATATTCCTAAATTGAAGGTTTAACCAAAAATGCAACATTTAGGTAGTTTCCCTATGCAGCTCTATGGCTTGAAACTAATTAAATGAAAAATTGACAACTTGACAGCACTAAGTTATAAATTTAAAATATTTGGGAGCAAAAAATCTTATACACCAATTTCCCAATATGAAGACTTCACGCCGAGAATTTTACCAATGTCAGGGTTTTTCGCGCACATTTTTCCCAATTGGGCTGGTAGCGGTACATATCCCAATTTGGCAAAAGAATATTCGCTGATACTCAATATAACTCTTTTACTTTTAAATCTTATGATTGGTTGGTGAATATGGGCCAAGGTTTCCCCTTTACTCATGAACCCTACCAATCATTATAAATTGGCTATCTCACCGCAACACCAAATTTAGTGTTGGCGCCGGTGTACATTTTTTGCCGTGAATGTGCAGACTAAAATATGTCTGTGCTATTATTTGTTGTTTTTTATATTTTTTTGGTGTGGTCGAGTTCAAACAGAAAGGTATCCGTATTTTTGCAATCAATTAAATCAAAAATTATATTTATTTATATCAAGTCTTTTGTATCTTAAAGATTTTTATTTGATCGGGCAGACTTCTCAGCAAACATTACACAACAGTATGTGTGTTTATTCTCGTTTTAAGCTTTACAGACACACGTGTAAGTCCACAGGTTAATTGTTCAATAAAAGTGCCAAAACCTCATCAATATAGACTGCAGTCAACAAAAATACTAGATAATCCCGCATTAAAAAAGGCACCCGTTTCTTATGACATTTATTTTACTGAAAACAATTCGCTTGTTTTTTAAAATGAATAACAAAGGTCCTAGGTCACATGAGAACCGATGGGACTTTTTTTTTAAATCCGGAACCATAAACTTGGCAAAAATATCATTTGATTTTGATAAAATCTGTGTTCTATATGTTTTAAAGTTGTGGCCTATAATGTTTTCAAAATATTGCAATTAAGTAATATAAAGAAACCTAACCGCCTCTTTGTAGACATTTTTTCAACGGATAGAAACCATTGTCAAACTCGATCGATATATAATAAGAACGAATATTCTGAACGAATTTCATGGTGGCCATGGTTTTAACGGACCGGCACCATTTTTGTTATCGGCTGAGTTATCAGTAGAACGAATGATCTGACAATTTTTTTTGAAGATTGGATAACAAATGCGACTCCTAGAGTATTCACACAATTTTTACTATATCATATAGGGAAAACTTCCCCTCCATCTGGCGGCCATGTTTTTAAATAGTGTGGAATCAATAAAATATCAATTCAACAAAAGTTGCGGTTGAGTGTTTTATACGTTTGACAAACAATTGTAGCGTTCTAGAGTATTGGCGGTGAATCTCTACTATCAAATAAAGAAACCCGCCCAGTCCCTAATGGAAATGTTTGATAATGGACAGGATCCATTTTCGAACTCAGCTATGATTTTATGAAAACGAATTAGACGTACGAGTTATAAATTGATTTATATTTTAAGCGTACTCCCTCGCTGCTAAAACCGTGGCAATCTCCACGTAGAGTTGTCGTTCGTTGCTCTCACATACAAAATACAATTTTATATTTCGAAAATTGTGTGTAATTTATATAATAATATATTTACATTTAACCATTATGTATTGTAATATAATGTTGCTTCAAGAATGAAGATTCGGTACATGACTCTTGTTCGGTTCTCTTTAAGTCTAAAAACACACATTGTCAATGTTGTATACCTCTACATGTTTGAGTGATAGATACTATGGACAAGACCACAATCAGTGAGATAACTACTGTGTATAAACAGCACCGGATAGTGAAATTCTGGCTGTCAACACACATTTTATCGTATAATATAAAAAGAAGACCCGTGTTTAATATAGATTATTCATAAATATGTACATGAAAAAAAGTTTATACTACAAAGGTAGATTTCCACAATATTGACTGTGATAATTCCATACTGTGTTTAGCTTCCCGGTCTTCTGTATCTTAAAATAAAAACGTTAAATGATGTAGTGCAATAATACACATTTTAGTAGTGGTTTTAAAAGTATAACTCTTATGATATATTTTGATCAGTCAATACAGGTTTTATTAAATGGGCCTTTTTACAGATTGTGGCATGAACTGAATATTATCATTAAATGCTGTATATTGATTAATGTAAACATTCGATCTTAAAAGTTCCAATGAAAAACAAGAATAAAATTAAAGAAAGAAACAAGGGACAAAATTGTCATAAAACCAGGTTTTCAGCTGAAAAAAGTCTGATAAAGGGAGACAATTCAAAATGTGTATTGTTTACCCCCTTGTGTAAAATTGACCTTGATTTCAATTAGAAAACAAGGGCTGTTTGTAAAACATGCATTCCCCCCATATGGGCTGTCAGTTGTAGTGGAATCAATTGTGTGAATACGTTTTTTTGTCACTGTGACCTTGATCTTTGACCTAGTGACCTGAAAATCAATAGGGGTCATCTGCCGGTCATGATCAATGTACCTATGAAGTTTCATTATCCTAGGCCTAATTATTCTTTAGTTATCATCCGGAAACCATTTTACTGTTTCGAGTCACTGTGACCTTGACCTTTGAACTAGTGACCTGAAAATTGATACGGGTCATCTGCCAGTCATGATCAATGTAACCTATGAAGTTTCGTGATCCTAGGCGTAAGCATTCTTGAGTTATCATCCGGAAACCTGTTTACTGTTTCGAGTCACTGTGACCTTGACCTTTGACCTAATGATCTGAAAATCGATAGGGGTCATATGCTAGTCATGATCAAAGTTCCTATGAAGTTTCATGATCCTAGGCCTAAGCGTTCTTGAGTTATCATCCGGAAACCATTTTACTATTTCAAGTCACTGTGACCTTGACCTTTGACCTAGTGACCTGAAAATCAATAGGAGTCATCTGCCAGTAATGATCAATGTACCTATGAAGTTTCATGATCCTAGGCCAAAGCGTTTTTGAGTTATCATCCGGAAACGATCTGGTGGACGGACCGATCGACGGTCCGACCGACGGACCGACCGACATATGCAAAACAATATACCCCCTCTTCTTCGAAGGGGGCATAAAATAGTCTGATTAAGAGAGACAACTCAAAATCAAATTGTGCATTGTTACTGATTGTTCATAGTTACATAGTTGTTTCAAAATCAATCTATTTTAGGTTGTTGCGACAATTCTTTCGTGCGACACACCGTCCAATAATGGTGAACACATGTGCCAAATGATGTTAAAATGTCACAATGAATGACATAGTAATGGCTCAGACAAGCTCATTTATGGCCATTTTTGACCTTCAAACTCAAATTGTGACCTTGACCTTGGAGATATCGACGTTATCTTTCGCGCGACACAACGTCTAATGATGGTGAACAAATGTGCCAAATGTTTTTAAAATCTGACAATGAACGACAAAGTTATGTCCCGGACAAGCTCATTTATGGCCATGTTTGACCTTCAAACTCAAATTGTGACATTGACCTTGGAGATATCGACGTAATTTTTTCGCGCGACACACCGTCTAGTGATGCTGAACAAATGATTTTAAAATCTGACAATGAACGACAGAGTTATGGCCCGGACAAGCTTGTTCCACCCGCCAGCCCGCGGGCCCGCCAGCCCGCCCGCCCGCCGACATTCGCCAATCTTATAACCAGTTTTTTTCTTCGAAAAACCTGGTTAAAAAGTTACCCTTAACTGGGCTCGAACCACTAACCCCTGTAGTAAAAGTCTATCGATAAGATCACTCGGCCATCCTAGCTCATACAGTGAGGGATGTATTTATACCTTGTATAAGCAATCCTCGTAGAATCACAAAATATAACGACAATAACAGAACCTATTAACACCCATTTTTTTTTAAAATTTATTTTAAAGCATTTAATGTTAACATGCATGAATTTCATTTGTAAACAATGGTACTTAAAAGTATACAAACATATGCCTTGTAATGTTTTAGACCTTGATTTGTAATATTTAAATCAGTAACTACAGTAAGTGTTATGCTAAATACAAAAAATTATATGTTCTATGATTTTAAAATACTGACATGTTAAACAATTTACATAATGTGAATAGTATATTGAAAATTTAATGCGATTCTTGTTTCGTTTAAAAAATATGCAATGTATCATTACTGAGGGCTTTTTTAAATCTGAATTTTAAATTTCAGGCTATGTATAGAACAATTAAAAATAGGTATAAGTTTCCAATATTTCATTTATATAATAATAAAATTCAAAACATTATTACCCTCTGTAGAGTAACGCCGTTGTCGTATTTTACGGGCTCATAATTATGATCATAGCGACCCAGTGGTATTTTTCTTATTTGAAAAGAATCGGATCGCGTGGCTTCAGATGAAAAATGGTGTTCACATTCAGTCGTAGCCAAAGGTGATCAATAAAATTTATGCACGAATTTAATCACCGAAAGAATTAAAGTAAAATTAATACGTACCCACAATTGAGTTTCTTAAAATATCGATTGCAATTGAAACTGTACTGTATATCAGATAATATTTTTAATACAAATTCCACAATGATTATAATGAATAAGAGAAAGCACGGTAAGTTTTAAAGTCTCATTCCATGATGACATGTTTGCGTTTGATATATAATACTGTCCAATCTGATATGGGTTAATTATACATTTTTATTCGACCATTTACCTTGAACGGGTTTTTATAGTTTCTATTTTCGCACCGTAATTTTTAGAATAACGTCACTCGAGGACCAAAAGAATTTATCCGTTACTATGAAACCGTTCGGATTGTAATAAACGCCTTATTAAAATAACTCCGTCATCATGTGTGTAATGAAAACTATTTGTCAAGATATTGGATAAGAAAATCGTCTTGTTCAGGTATATTCAATCAGGCCCCTATAGAGTGTATGTTAGGTTTCGATATTTTGAAATGCAAAAAAAAAAATTACTGATACCAGTGATTGACTAGACAAACATAGTAACGACTCTGCAACGTTTCGATATTATTGTTTTATCAATGCACATGAAAAATTTGCAAAAGGAATTTTGTTTTTTTTTCACAGCTGTGCATTCCTCACAATAACGAATAGATAGTTGGTGGAAGTTCGAGCACGGTTAATCAGCTGCTGTGATACGGGCGGGCGCAACATCCGTATGTAACATTCAACTCTTATTGCAGTTTCGAAATCAGTTTGCGAATCAAAAGGAGGACTCGAAATCACTGGCACCATAAACGGATTTAAGGGGAGGGAGCGGAAAAGGCGTACTCCCTCTTAAAGTATGACAATTTTCTACTTGTTCGATCACTTGAAGTCAATTTTCAGTAAACTTTTAGTTAACATGTTTTCTGTAGTACATAATTTGTTCTTAATTGCTCTTTTAGTTGAGCAAGTGCTTTTATAAAACATACACTAACAAACGACACCGAAATGTTGTCTGCACCAAAGTGAAAACAGACTCACTCTTGAACGCGGCTGAGATATCATGTTAACACAACATTTGATTCAAGTTTTGTTTTGATTGGGAAAAACGTGTGGGTTGAGGATTCCACTTAAGCCATAAAGTCATGGCAAGTGCCAATACAGAGAATTGTGTCTTCAAATAAATGACGTTCCATTCTTTAGAGGGTATAGCATTGAACACCAAAATGATTTAATATATTGTAACCAGTAAACAGCGATGTAAATAAACTGATTGTTTATAAACACAAGTGACTTGGATGACACTTTATTTTGAGCTCAAAACAAGTTGTATTGCTCATTTTTTATTATTATGTCCAATAGCATATATATATTGTTTTTTTGATAACCTTTATAAATAAAATATGAATAAAAATATTTAAAAATCTGTAAATAATTACGTATCTTCACCTTTATAGAGCCTTTAAAGCCATGTTCCTGGGATGCAACTGACCGCGCCTCATTGCTCGCATGATTTATAGAACTTATAGTAAAAAATTTAAAAAAATCATATCTGAAACCGCTAAGGTCGTGGGTTTTCTTTCATAGTTTAACATCCTTCTTCGATCCTTAAGTGTTTTCAAATCATGTCACTGGGATAAAAAAAAAAGGTGCCGCTTTATACTTGTTTGTCGTAAATGTATGAACCGTAGAACCTTGAAGTTTGTTTATTGGCATGTAACGTCTTATTCTGGTACTCTGATAAGTTTGTATATCACATATCGTTACACTAAATAGTTACAAATTGACGTCGCGAGCGGGCCGTTATTCTGACCGGCCGATATTATCAAATCGATCCATGGTCTGAGTTTTCTTATCCTAAAAGAATCGGATCGCGCAACTTTAACGTAACACATAATTAAACATATCACACAATTGGGATAATTCAAATATTGATTGCAACTGAAACTTTACTGAAGATAAGATTTATGGGACTTGAGATTGAACAGAAGTCTTAAAAAACACAATTTAGTCAACGACATGCTTACCTCATTAACAACTTAATTCAAATGCTTTAAACCAAAAATACACCAAAATGCAATTGTAATTCATGTTTTTCCATATTACTACCATTTCCTTGGAAACATTTGAAGCGAATGCTAACCATTTTACCAAAACCACGAATTACGAAATCGAATGACTGGTCGGAACGATTTATTTTTATTCCTATCGAAGTTTCCAATAATGCACAAACCCACATTCCTAAATATGTTCTGGATTCATTCAATGCTTTTAAAACATGTTACTGTTGTATAAACCGCCACGTCCGACTTGTTGTGCACAACATCTAGAGAGTGTAGCTTTATCTGATGTGTTTAGTCACAGAAATTGCTGCACACGAGAAACGTTATAACTTGCGTAATCATAATTGAAATAAAAGTGCGGAAAATAAGTTCGCTGAAGGAACAAAAGATAATGATCTGCAATATAACCGAAAAAACACACTGCAAAGTTTGGTCGGACCTCTATAATTTGCCTGAGCCGCATAATGGCCCGAATGCCTTCCCTGGCAGTTATGACGGCAGCGGGAATGTATGAGACGTCCGGCCTGCAGTACATGATCATTACAAACATCATTACAAACATCATATTACGTCTGATCATGTGTAATCCGTTGTTGTTGGTGGTGGTTGTTGAAAACATGTGCAGTGTAACATATTTGAATAAAGTGAGTTTCCGGTTGACCTTGATGGATTTTTACGTGGTTTATTACATGGTATCAGAAATCCACATAAATTAGCGCAATTTAGCGACTGTTTGACAATTATATATTGCAAATCTGTTAAAGTTTATTATTCACAACAGCGTTGTGGCTTCGAACGGAATAAAGCCATACCGGAATTAAAACCGTCCGAAAGTGCGTCGAGTTGGGAAGATTACAAACGGGACTTTCAGATTCATTTCGACGTGCTAGGTTTGCATGACACGCCTGGCAGAAAAAAGGTCCATGTCCAACTTGCTTACACGAGAAGAGAGTTCGTTAAGATCTACGATTTGTTCGCATTAGCTCCGGCAGTAATAACCGACGTTGATATTGGAGTTGCGGCAGTGCCAGCCAAGGACAAATACAATTAAGAAACGGTTTTCGCAAGTTTTATATTATAAGGAAAGGCCGAACACTGTCAATGTGGGGAACAAAAATAATGTTAAATATGTGGCTTGATAATCAGTTGCGTTAATGACACAAAGTTTAGTGAAAGGCTGATGAAGATACCAGTGACACTACTTACCATCGAACGGGTCGTGCAGGTTTGTAGGCAAATAGAAATGACCACGTCTCATATCAAATCACTCGGCGAAAGCCTTAAAGTCAAAAGGAAAACCCTCAAAAGAAACAAAAGTACTGTGCCAAGTGTTGAAGAAAGCACGAACTTGTAAATGTCTCGCCTAAAAACACAACTGTGTGACTATTGCAGTGAGTTTTGCCATTTCAAGGCATCCAAATTATGTCCTGCAGTGGGTGGGGCATCGCATCAACGAGGGAGCACCACACGGTGGGGCACGTGGCTGCAGGCGTGTCCATGTAATCATGGACGTGATCGGGGGAACCAACGAGGATATTGGGGCCGTTTGGGTCAACGACCTGTCAACTACACGCAAGCAGAGGAAGACAACAAAGTCGACGAAATATTCAACATCGAGTGCAGATAACCATGAATGGTTTGCAAACTTGAAATTAGGGTATACTACGGTGAAATTTTAAAACGACAGAGGTGGAATGTACAGTGTCATGTCACATGGACCAGAAAAAACATTTGAAGAGACAGCGCCACTCACAAGGAGTGATGTGATTATAAGCGGTGTCAGCGGGCAAGCAGTGAACGCGCTAGGAAATATTACGTTGCTGTGTGAGCATAAAAATATCAAGCGTTCCATTAATGTCTTTATTATGAACACGCCAAGAGCCATAAACTTGCTTGCAGGTATGATTCCGTTAATGTTGGGCTGATTATGATAATACACACGCTATCGCATTCAAACCATTACAAAATTGCACGCGTTACACAAACTGATGAACAATTCCAAGTGATGGCAAATGCAATCATTCGAGTATGGCCAGAATCTACATGCAAAGTTCCCGCGGAAAGCCGTTTCATTAATGCACTGCCGCGAAGAAATATCAATCTATAATGGAGTTCTTACCGAGGGAAACGCGTGTTTATTCCGAAAGTAATGAGAGCAGAAACGTTGAAAGCGATAAATAAGCCGTATTAAGGATCTCTAAAATGAGGGCGAGAGTTAGCTCGGCGTAAACAACAAAATTGAAGATCTTGTGGGAATGTGTAGTGCGTGTCTTATGCATCGAAAATGACCCTATGATCATCCAACCAGTGCCTGAGCTACCCTGGAGCAAATCTGAAATTTACTTATGCGAACTCATAGGTTACCATTGCCTAACCTTTTTTTTCCTTCTTTAAGACTCGACTAATTTCGGGCCTTCCCCCTAAACGTATTTTTCCCTTTTGACAGAAATTTTCCCGCAATCGAGATCTTAAACACAAGCTTCTTTACAATCTTTAAATGTTTATTGCGAATTCACTGCTTTCACATTGGGAATGGGGGCCAAATACCGGCCCCGAAATTTTAATTAAAAACCAACACTTACAAAGCTATCAAAACAGAGTATTTAAAGCCGAATTTTGAAAGGAAATTTCTGAAAAGGACTACGAATAGATAGTTAACATGTTTGTTGGAAAGTTTACCTTGATTAAGTTTTACGTGTTTTATTACACGGCCCAGCTTTACCGTTGTTATTGTCTAATTGAATCATGTCCATGGGGTCAAAACATGCAAAGCCACAGGGGCCACGTTATTTATGAAGAATTGTACATTTAATTGCGATAAACTAAAACTATCTTATCTGAAACCGAAAGAGTTAGGACTTGATATTTGGTGTGACAAATTGTATTATTTTCCAAATCTAAGTTTGTTCAATCAAGTCCCTTTGTTTAAAACTAAATAACTACATTAAATAACCGTTTGTTCAAATCATGCTCATGGGATCAAAATAGGCCCCACAATGTGGTTACTTGTCTATAGTTAAAACTTTAATGTGTGCTGATACTGTCTCATACTTCATGTGTCATGAGTTAAAATCCACATTTATTGCACACACATCACATAATCCATACATTACAGGCGGGTGTCTACATGTATTAGGTGATCGACCTAGGGTCTTAGCCATGCTGTTTACCAAACAATTAGTGAAGAATTCATTCATGTTTTGAAAACGGCTTTTACTTTTTCGATTTCAAAACTATTTTATGTATGTATATTTTGTATTAAAAGCTATATAATTCCAATATGATGTATGTGTACAAATAGATTTAACTTGTTTTTTTACTTATTATGGAAGTGTAATAGTCCGGTACAAAAACAATCCATTATTTTATTAACTGTTAGTTGAAGACTTAATTTTTCCTGTCTTATAATGACATCATTTATATGCCTTTCATCTGTCCGTCTGTCTACTTCTAGTGTCGAATATAACTCAAAAACATTCAAACGTACGTTAAATTAAAAGATAAGGGTTTGAGAGGACGTTCAGAGTTCAATGACCATAACTGTTTCAGGTTTTACAATGTCATTGCTCCTCTGTTTGTTTTTTTACCAACTCAATTGGTATTAGTATTAAACAGAGGGGGTAATCACGTGATAGTCAAGATGGCGACGTCCATACCGGAACGGTTATTTCTCGCCGTTTTATACCCTTTATTACTTCTGTTTATTTTTTAAATGTCGCTTACTTTCCAGCCATATCAGTAAAAAGTTTTTTGTTTTTTATATAATAGGAGACATACAATGTATGCATGTATATGATCATAAAACAAAGTGAAACCATGTAGCAACAAAAATGTTCAGACATGTTATACAAGATATGCTAATATATATGTTTTCACTGCGGGGAATCACGTGGTTTTATTTTGATATGAAACAAGGATAATGGCGGCGTCATTGTCTCGGTAAGAGTATTATTTTTATTTCTTGTACCTAAATGTTTGATTTTAATTTGCTAAGATGTAGCCTATCATATGCGGAATCGAATTCCGCGTGTAATCGTACCTTACATGTCATATATTACTGATTACTTTTCTCGCTTACCCTTTGAATTTATTTCATAGTGAATATTTTTAAATGATAGTTTTCACGGAATAAAGGCGTTGTGTAATATATTTCATAAAATTAACATAGGTCATACCACAAAATTGCAGGAGAAATTCTAGAAACATCATATAGAATATGTACGATATTCTTGACGGCTTACCAATCAATATGTAAAAAAATAAACGCGTAAATAAAAAATGATATGTTACACGGATTAAAATATTTATGATATGTTTCACGTAACAATTGTTAAAGAGCTAGGTAAATATTTATTTCCAGACTTGGTTTGTGTAGAATATGATTACTCAGGATTAAACGATCATGAAAGAAAACATACGGGGGTAGCGCCATACAGATGCTGTGGACGGATGTTCTACAGCAAAGCTAATTTAACAAGGCACAGGTAAGATTGTTTTGTGAAAATAAGGCATTTTTAGAAAAGTGAGTGAGACAATTCTTTTGTATTCAAGCACATATGACTGTTACTGATTATTGCCGATTATTACGACACATTGCAACCAAAATTGTTTCGAAATTGGTAAAATGTTCACGTTACAATTCTTGCAATTGCTGATGATGGCTCTTAAGAAATGTACATACCCATTGACAAAGCATGGAATGTATACTCAAATGGTACGATGTATTTTCGAAAAAGAAAATCAAAAACACCAGGTTAATTTTCGATTGTGTTTTTTTTTGTCATTAATGATCCAAAAAATGTTTGACATGTTAAGGTGGATCTATTTCATGGCGGGACATGAGTTTCGAAACAATACTCAAACTTCGGTGCACCGTTTTTAGTGGCGGATGTGACAAATTGCGTATCTTCTAAAATGGCAAAAGTTAAAAAACATTCGCATTGGATTAAGTTAAATCTACTATCTTTTGCGTCATATAACGTCAAGTCACTCTATAAAATATGAAATACTTGACCAGTTTTTTATAGTTTTTACCGCAATATTTTGTATTAAACTACAAAACTGTGAAGCATACAAGTCCGACGTGTACATCTGTTGTTTTTTCTTGTATGTTTTCTTTTGCAAACTGGTGTTTTCTTTTCTGTAGGTGCGCAGCACATAAGGAAAGTAAAGAGTTTGCCTGCGAGACATGTGGGAGGTCGTTTGCAATAATCGCAGGCCTAAGAGCGCACATGACACAACACCAAGAAGCAACGTTTAAATGTGACACATGCGGACATGAAATGAAAAGGAGAGAGCAGTATGATGATCACATGGCTATGCATCTTGGGGCCAAGAAACATGCATGCACATGCGGGAAGACATATACTCATAGGCCGAATTTGTATAGGCATCAGAAATTGTGCAAACAAGATAACAATACCAATGCAGTTGCAAGCAATAATACGCCATCAACTTAAGAAAAAGCTGAAACGTGTAAACGCTATTTGTGTTTTATGTTGTTTATTTTTATTTGCAAGTTTTTATTTGTGCAACAAATTTTAACACAATGTATGATAAGTGATTTACTTCAAGTGATTGTATACGTGCAATTTTTACACAGCCATGTCGTCATGGTTATCATCAGGGAGAGTGATACGCTTGAATTATCTTCTGTTTATTATTTATTATATTTTTTTTTGAAGGTGATTATGGTGATTCTGTTGTGATATTCCAACGTAACTTTTATTTACCTGTTCTCATGATTAACACTGTGATTTAATTTAATTATCTGTGATATTACTGATTTGTGTACACATAAACGCAAATCCATGTTTTTCCAATTATTGTTTTGAAATAAATAAATCAAGTTAGCGTTTTGTTATTGAACAATCATTTAGAAACAACAATTTATAAGACATCTTAATTTCGACGGCAGTTTTAATTTGAACAGCTAAACTAAGCCCACACACTTTTGATCGTATAAAATTTAATCTTGCATACTGAGTACAGGACAATGTTACAAAATCCGTTTGTATGCAACAAAATATATAATAACATACAAGCATTAAATTGAACATCTGTTCAACATTTGGATGAATATTCATAACCAATTGTCTTTGATATCAAATATCGCAGGGATTTTTTTTGTTCAGAACAATGCACACATTAAACAATATGCTGCATCGGCGGTAAGGTACGGTGGCAAAAGGGGACAAAGGAAATGTTTTATTTCACTGTGTCCATCGCGTGCGCACGCGAAAACTATGACGTGCGCACGCGATAGCAATTACGTGCGCATGTCATAGCTGACCAATCAGAAAAGGTATCAGATCAGAACAGGTAGCGCGTGCGAAAGCACTAATTGACTAATGAAACTTTTCGAAATGTCAGCCATTTTGTAACTAGCGCACTGAATACATGGTGTGTTTTTACAGCGAATTATATCTGAATAATCACTTATCTGATACCTTTTTTGATTGGTCAGCTATGACGTTCGCACGTGATAACTATCGCATGCGCACGTCAAATCTATCGCGTGCGCACGTCATAGCTATCGCGTGCGCACGTCTTAGCTATCGCGTGCGCACGTAATAGCTATCGCGTGCGCACGTCATAGTTATTGCTTGTGCGCGTCATAGCTATCGCGTTCGCACGTCATAGTTATCGCGTGTGCACGTCATAGCTATCGCTTGCGCACGTCATAGCTATCACGTGTGCACGTGATAGAGACCGTTAATTAAAACATTTCCTATATATCCCCTTTATGCCACCGTAGCTATGTCTCAAACTCTATGGTATGTGATATTAACTTTATTAACTTAAACAATGCTTATAAAAGACGTAGGAAGGAAATGTGAATACAATTGTACCCTTATTTTGAATAGTTTTAATTTACAAAGCAAACTGCCGTTTATAAAAATTGTCACATCGAAATTATTTCTTCGACCATACTGTCAATTTTTTACCGTCGAACGTCAAGCAAGCAGATTGATGTTCTAAATTTAAACTAAGGATGTGCATGATATCTTCATAAATCCCTGGCTTTCGTTCCCCTTGTTCACTGAATGGATCGTGTCCTCTTAAAATTTTCTGATCAGCAAAATTGATTTCAGATGTGTCAGGCGAATACAGACCTGGTGTTGCTAGTTTTTCTACTAAATCACCGTGACTTTTGTAACCACCCATAAAATGTAAAAATCTTCCTCCAAACATTCTCCAACCAAGTTTCCAGAATAGTTTTGATTGGTCCGAGTATCTCATGTTGGTGTAGTTTTATGTTCAAACCAATGTACAACTTCAAGCCAAAGTAAAAATGAAATATTTGTCAGTGGTAATTTCTTTTCTTTAACTTGCCGAAAAAATGTGAGTAATGATTGATCTAAGTCACCATGGGCGGATAGTTCTGCCATTACATCTGGTACAAGTTGTATTATTTCGGCGATTACTTTGTCTTCCTCAGAGCAATACTCCCTGGTATTGATATCATATTTGTCCGCTTCTTTTTTATTTTCATCATTTGTTTCAGAAGCAGAATCTGTGTCCGATAGTAAATCTGTCGAGATATCGGTGTAACGGGTATCGTGTTCATGCTTTTCTGTTAGTGGGCCTCTATTAGTCTCTTTGAATAGACTTCTTGGTGTTAAGATCTTGATCTTTTTACACGCTGGTGACGCTCGGTACACTGGTGATCTAAATGGCGATTTAATTGGAGTTTTGGTTAAACTTCGTTTTCCGCAAGTTATTTTGTTTTCAACATTTGATCTTGTTAGCAGCTGGGTGTTTATTGTTTTATGCTTGGTCACAACGATCTTCTTTTTGCAGGCGTTCTTTGGCCTCTGTAAGGTAATCCGTGTCTTTTTTCGTGTCATTTTATGAAATGGACAATTGTGTACTTATAAATTGCATAAATTGGGGTGGGGGGGGGATAATAATTGTAAATGTTACGTTTTTGTATTTTAAGTACAGTAAGAGAACTATTGATATTGGCAAACTTATAAGCCCGTGGACTTTTAATTGTTTTCACGATGTTTATTAATAAAACATATGTTTACTAGCGCTTCAAACTATTAAAATAATTAGTATTTGTGATACATGTATTAATCTAAAGTATTTAAATGATACCAAACCGGATTTCACCAGATACAAGTATGTCATTTGTACGAAAAAGTGAATTCCTTGTAACATTTACCGGTATCACAAAAATATGGTAATAGTAAAAATAAAATCATATTTAAATGTTGCATTATTCTTAAAATATCCGACGTTTACTTTCTCGCCTTTAGACAATACGTGAAACATATCATACAATTAACGTGAAACATATCATTAATTTGTATTCCGTGAAACATATCATTTTTGTTTTGTGATTTATTATGCAGAAACTGCAAAGTTTTCAGACTCTCAGGCGTATTGTTAGTAATGTAAAGAAACCCTGGTGTATATTTAATTTGAACGAGTTTAGTAATGTTGATTTTAATCATATTTGTGAAGAATTCATTTTAATCCGTGAAAACTATCACTGTCATTCATTCGCATGTGTACGAATTCAAAGGGTAAGCGAGAAAAGTACTCAGTAATATATGACATGTAAGGTACCATTACACGCGGAATTCGATTCCGCATATGATAGGCTACATCTTAGCAAACTAAAATCAAACATTTAGGTACAAGAAATAAAAATAATACTATTACCGAGACAATGACGCCGCCATTATCCGTGTTTCATATCAAAATAAAACCACGTGATTCCCCGCAGTGTGTTTTGACTTTGTGGTTTCCTTAAGCAAAAAAAGGTTAATATGTATTTTTGGTTGTTTTTGATAGGTGTTTTTTTAGAAAAAAAGGGAAAATTTCAAATCAAACAGAATAGTTTGAATACGGATGAGTTGCATAAAGTGGGTAGAAAGAATACTTGTCTTGTTTATGAAAGTTTAATGTGTTTCCATTTTTGTTCAATTATATAAAGTGTATCATTGTTTAGGGCTTTTTCTTTTTCAATTTGAATCTTCAGTTGTAAATAAGTGATGAAGCAGTTCATTGTAGGCAGTTGTTTTCTGCATTTCATACTGAATATAAAATATTTAATCAATATAATTATGTAATTCACAGCGTTATTAACCTCTTGTATTTTTAAGGTATTTACTCCCAAACTGATGGCTAAGAGAGATAGTTTAACATTTAATTGTTGTTTCTCTAGAAAGGTTGTCAATTGATTCCATAGAGATTGAATATGTTTACACTCCCAGAAAAGGTGTTCTATTGTTTCAATATGTTCACTACACATATCACATAGATTTGTGTTAGATAGGTTGCACTTAAAAAGATATTTATTTGTGGCTATGATTCTCTGCGTGTATTTATATAAAAATTTCTCAATGTGTTATCAGTAGATTATCTATATGGCATGCAAATATTTGTTTCCAATTAAATTCTTTTTCTCTTAGAAAGTTTTGCCATTTAGTTTGAGCTTTAGAGATTTCGGCATGGTTTTTAATTTGAAGTGTGTAAAATATTTTGTTCGTTTTGGTTTGTTTTGCAATTATGTTTTCTAAGAATGTTTTTGAGTACATGGTGTATTAATTATAGTGGTAACAGCATTAATATGTATTGGTATACTTTTGATCAATGTGTAGTACATCAGAAAATTTCTTGTGGGTATTCCGACTATGTAGCATAAGTTATCAAAAGAATAGAAGTCGTTTATTCTGAAGTCGTACAATTGATCTACATATTTTATGTTTCGTTCGAAGTTTCGAACCAATCTTTATAGAAAAACGTTTTATTGTTAGTAGTTATGTCTTTATTGTTCCATAGAATGAGTTTACTGTCTATTTTGGTTTTCTAAATTATGAGTAACTCTACACCATGCCGATAGAACATTCGATAGAAATATGTTTTTGGTTGAAAATTCATCCAAGATATTATTGTCGATATAACTTTAAAAAAGTAAGGAGTCAACATATTTTTTAAGAATTTTCTGGTAGAATATTTTCCATTTACTCGTATTGGTATTATCAAAATATCTTTTAACCCAACTGCATTTGATTGCATTCAGGAATGAATCTATATCAGTTAGTCTTACACATCCATATTCTACTGATTCAATTAATTGAGTTCGTTTAATTTTATCAGGTTTACCGTCCCATATGAAATTAAATATTTCTGATTTAATATCTTCAATAATATCATTTGGTGGATTTGGGAGAACTGTTAGTTTATACATCAGTAGTAACAAGTTGATTAGCGTTTATTTCGTATTTAAATTCGCTTTATATCTCGACTTTATTCCCCTCAAATTTCCTTAGTGGAACCCTAATTAGGTCATTCCGCTAAAACATTTTGCACCGAGTAAAGTCGAGATATAGAGCGAATATTACTATGAAATCAAAGCCAGTTACTTTCTTTCTTATATGGCTTTAAAGTGAGCGGACTAAACAAAAATAATACAAGTAATACAGGGTATAAAACGACAAAAAATACCTACCTCGGCATGGACGTCGCCATCTTGTTTGTCACGTGATTACCCCCTATGTTAAAGTAATTAGAAAAAAAAACTGTATAAACAGAGCACGTATGGGGATCTTTTGCACTTAACGGTATTCTTTATGTCAAATCGTCTGTGATTGGTCACTTAATCGAAAAAAACATGTTAACATAGTTGCCTTAAATTAACCAATCCATAATATCTTACGGTATATTTCAACAATTAAATATTTCATTACATCTGAGATTTAAAAATAATAAAAAGTATTAAAGGATTCTAATGAAACGTCATGTAATGGCACTTGACTTTGAATAGAGCTGGATACGTGCATGGATTCTTTAACCCTTTGTTTTATCTTCCTTTTCAAAGCCTAACGACAAGTATAAAATGCATTGTAAAAAAATGCAAATGCGTATTAATGGGGAACATTTAGAGTAATGTTATTCAATAAACAAATAAACTTGTTTGTTTTCCCAACTCTGAAGGTGAATATCACAAGTATGTGTCAAATTGATACTCGTTTGGCTTTTTGAACTTACAGTGAAATATCTTGTAAGATACCTACATGTATTTCACTTTCAGACGTATATTCCTCTGAGATATTCCCGGTAGGTTTTGATCACTTTTCAAAAGTATTAATTTTCAGGTATAGTATGATCTACGAAAACTTGCTTTCTTTGTACTTTTGAAATATGTTTACATGCTTACATTAATTTTCTTAAAACTTAACGAAAACTGAATTCAAAATCCTCTTAACCGTTTGTGAGACAAAATGAAATAATGTACTGGCATGATATTTCTGTCCTCTGCGTCCATACCCACTAGCTGTTTAGTGGCCGATGATCAATGTCAATACGGGCCTTGGTCGGTTGTCGTTAATGCAATACAAACATTATTATATGACCATGTATTATATTATTGAATTCAACTGGGCTAATTTTGATCCTAAAACACTGGCTTAATTTGAATCGTATAACATAGCTAAAAGTTGTGAACTAGGACTTATAATACTAACGTTTTTATCGCATACTACCGGTGACAAATCTTCATTGTGACTTTAACACTTTCCAAATCGTGCCGTCTTATCTTTAGCGTGATAGCATCCATCTAACCCCGTTTGAAACGTACACGAAGCGACCTCAAATTCTAAAGCACTTGGACATATAACAGGACGGTCGTGGTATGTGATTGCTAATTTGCGTTAACGTTTTTATCAAAATATATTGGTTATAGTAACTTATTTTATTACCCAAAAAGGCTGAACTATAATAAGTGAAACATCAGCTAGCAACGATTTTGTTTATAGGTGGGAGCAAATCCCATGATATACGGTATAATCCTAAAAAAACTAATAAAGTGTATTGTTATTGTTTATATGAACTGCAATTCTTATGATTATTATATATATATACTTCATCTAAGATATATCACAAAACAAATAAAGGGAAATAATTCTTACTTAAAATATAGGGTTATAGTTCTTGTGCAAGGCAATTCTCCTCATTGATATTTATACACCCATGACGTTTAATGTTAATACAGTTATAGAACCTGAGACACAGCCCTAAAAAGTTACAGCACATAATAACAACAACTTTCAGCAAGTCTTACTCAAGAAAGTGTGGGTTTATAGTTCTTGTGAATGGCACTTCTTCTAATTTCCTTCAACACACACATGCGATTTCATATTGAAACCTTTTATCTGAGATATATCCCTTAACAGTTTCATAATACAACAATTACAAATGGTAATAACTCTTATTTAAGAACGTGTAGGGTTATCTTTTTATTTATGGACCTTCTCCTCATTGATATATGTATACATCCATGAAGTATATATCATGTATAAGTTGATATCTTATACAGTTTCTGAGATACATCCCTAAAATGTTTGTGGCAGAGGGACGGGCAGAAGGAATGAGGGACGGACTAACTTACAACGCAATTCTATATCCCAACGCATTTTGCGGGGGATAAAAATGACACACATTTAGTTGGACAATATTTTCGGCAAAGCTCCGATCTGCGTTTGCTTAACAAGATCGGCCGTTTGAAACATAGTTTTAACAAAGTTACGCGTGCTTTAAAGGGACCTTTTCACGTTTTGGCAAATTGACAAAATTAAAAATAAATGTTTCAGATTCGCAAATTTTCGTTTAAGTTATGATGTGTGAGGAAATAGTAATTACTGAACATTTACCATGCTCTAAAATATCCATTTTATGCATCTTTTGACGATTTAAAAATCTGAAAATTATAAAGCGTTGAAACGCGAAACGATTGAATAATTTGGAAAGTTCTGTTGTTGTCGTTATATTTTGTGAAAATATGAAGTTTGCTTATATAAAGTAAAAATACAACCCCCATAGCATGAGTACGGATGGCCGAATGGTCTTAGTGGAAGATATTTGACTTGTTATTTAAGAGGACATATTTAGGTCCAATATTTAAATTTATAAATATAAAACATTTAATTACAAACTTCAATACATGCCAAAATATGTGAAAGGCCCCTTTAAAGAAGTCATTATATTTATTATTTATTAAAACCGTTCATATTTAAATGTTATATACAATGTACGGTAACTTTCACATTTTCGACAACTTTTCGATAAACATGGCAATGTCACGAGCAAATTTCGCGTTATTTTTATTTTTATTTTTTATACCACATTTATATAGCGCCCTTTTCATACTCGAGATGTGCGTTCAAAGGCGCTTTACATTTTTCCCTGATCACTGGGTCATAAGTCGTCCGTTAACATCTTGGCGCAGTATGCAGCCACGGCACATTGGCTTATTTCCCTCACAGGTATCCATTTATACACCTGGGTGGAGAGGAGCAGATGTGGGATAAATTTCTTGCTCAAGGAAATTCCAGTGGTCAGGGCGGAATTCGAACCCGATACCTCACGATCCCTAAGCCAGTGTCCTACCAATAGACCACTGCTCCCACATTTTGTTTCTTCAGAAACAACAAGAAGTATGTCGACGCCGTTCGTGATTACCTGCTGCATTTTGTTGCTGATATCTTCAGTCCATAGCCAGAACGCATGCGCAGACTTGGACACTCAGGCGTGCGTGCGCATGCATGCAACGCAACCGGGCCTCTGCGAAACGTCGCTTGCTGATTCGGCGTGCCCCGAATACTGTGGAAAATGTAGAATAGCTCTTAAATTGCGTAAACTTAATTCGTTCCTTTGAGACGCACGTCCTTTAGACCAGGATCAGCCACACAAGTATTTCAAAGTTTTTTTTGAGAAAAATGCCCCGTTCTATAGAGTTCTATCCCTATGTAATGTTTCTCTAAAGATTTACGGATTGCGTTAGATATAACGCATGATTTGACGATTGTTTTCTTCCAAATTTGGAAGGGCGTTTAATAAAGACGAGCATGAGTACACTAAAATAATATCAAAGTGACACTATTTCAAAAGTAAAATTAATGTTGTTTGTACCTGTTTACGAACGATCTGACAAATGATCTTGTCGCACATATAATAGTCCAATCAGGAACACGCAAACCGACCTCGGATATGTATGATTCAGGCTTCACGCTGCCGCCACAGACGACGACGGTCTTGCTGACAACGTCGACAAAGCCGTGTGAGGACATCGACACGCTGGCCTGTCAAAAGATGCAACAAAGCAAACCAGACCTTTGCCTCGACGATAGTCTCGCTGAGCTCGCCTGTAAAAGATTCTGTGGAAGATGCCGTAAGTGAACAAAGAACATTGTTTGTGATCTTGAAGTCGAGCAGTCGAGGGTGTTAAGCCCATGAATACCAATGGTGAATGTTAAACATACGTTCTGATATAATTACATATTAAACCATTAGAAATCATAACTCGACTGAAACAGTATTTTTGTGTAAAAAAATAGAACAGAAATATAGTTTTAAACATACGACTCAAAATGATCAAACTGTATACACAGGAACTAAGTTGGAAATATAACACCAATGCGCCGTCACAAAACAGTTGACTTTGGTTTGAAGGTTTAAATGACTGAAATCTATTTTAAATACAACATAGATGTAATAAATTTATGCAAAAACTCAGCGTTTAACGGCCCATGAATAGATTTAATTCGGAACTCGCGCGCAGTGGGTTTTTCCAATTCGTTAGCGCGCGCGGGAGGTACAAACATTGGCATTAATATAGTAATGACCAATAACGTCGATATCCGATTTGCTTCTCCTTCAGTAGTGGATGATAAGTATTAAAACGAAAGTAGTGTTTCTTTTAGGAAATTTCAAAATTCAAGTCTTTTGTTGTTATTGCTACTATTATTAATAAATACACATAACAAATCTAACACTGATATTTAAAGTCTAAATACATGTACACCGTTCAGATGTACAGCAGCCTATACGAATGGCTACAGTAACTAACATCCTTAACAGACATGAAAAACAGACTTTGTCAGCTGTATGGTAATGACAGAACCTACATATTAAACACGATCGAGATTAGTTCGTCTAACGAAAAATGATTAAATCATGGTATTTTTATTAACTATAACGAACGTTTGAGCAGAAAAAGTGGTGTTTACTATTCAGCGATAAGAAAAACTATTGATTCACTCTCTTAAAATATGCTAGTCAGATTTTGTTTGTACCTACCGCGCGTGCTCAAATATCGGAAACATCCAGACTGGAGAGCTCCGAATAACAACTATTACCTGGATCCTTCATAGCTTTTGCATGAGAAGCAGATATTGAATCTCTATAACTTATTTGCTTAAGTACGACACTTATGCTTATGTAGACAGATGCTTTCGTTTCTGGTAATCAGTTAGTTAATCTTATATAACTATGTTTTAACTTGCACTTTGCCTACAGTACTTCCCATCATTTCCATTCCGAGCTTTCACAAGACATAACACGAAAATGAGCTAATGATATTACACGTGGTAAGATGGAATATAAAAAATATCTTTCTCACTAAAATTACTAAATAAAGTTCTGAGCCCAGTTACTAAAGTCTTATATCCGTACATCGTTGAGATTGTTTGTTCAGGAGCGCACTATTCTGTCATTGGTGACACTCCATGGTTATGTAAATGAACAGAAGGCACTGCCTACTATGCAGCATTGTCGACTTGAAACAGTTGCACTCACATTCGTTGTAACAATTACCAGCGGAGACAAAAAAGTTCAGCAAAATCACTGGATTCCCGAATATATTTGACTGCATAACTAGTAGAAACATCCGCATTTAGGCGCCGCATTATGGCTTCCTATAAAAACAGGAAAGGTGTTCATTGCATAAATACCCAAGCTGTTTGTGATAACCCAGGTAAACGTAATGCTTCATTGTTCTGTCATTGCATATACATATACTTGTATCATATAAATTATCAAAAATACATTTTGATCATGTGATATATTATTTGTATAAACTTATGTTTGCAAGATCCGAATTTATAGATCCGAATTTATATTTTAATTAGCATTGTAAGTTTATTATAACTTACAATGTTATTCAATAAATATCAAGAGATGTGTTTGTCAGAAACACAATGCCCCCTAATGCGCCGCTTTAAATTTTTTGTTGACCTTTGACCTTGAAGGCTGAACTTGACCTTTCACCACTCAAAATGTGCAGCTCCATGAGATACACATGCATGCCAAATATCAAGTTGCTACGTTCAATAGTGCAAAAGTTATGAAGAAGGATACAGTTTTGGTTAAAGTTTTAGAATTTTGTTTTGACCTTTGACCTTGAAGGATGACCTTGACCTTGACCTTTCACCACTCAAAATGTGCAGTTCCATGAGATACACATGCATGCCAAATATCAAGTTGCTATATTTAATATTGCAAAAGTTATGAAGAAGGTAAAAGTTTTGGTTAAAGTTTTGGGACACACACACACACACACACACACACACACACACACACACACACACACACACACACACACACACACACACACACACACATACACACACATACACACATACACACATACAATGACAGACAGGCCAAAAACAATATACCCCCGATCTTTCGATCCGGGGGCATAAAAAAGCTAAACATGTCATCATGTCTTCTGAGTTAAATGTTTGAGTGGTTTCTTGTAAAACAAAAGAAGTGAAAATATTAAAAACATTGAAGATAATTACATGTAGCATTTTAATTATCGAAACGGTCGTTACTTAAACGGATATTAAAAGGGTTACATTATGCTACATACAAAATAACTTTCATTTAAACATTTAAATACTAAAAATTCCTATTCAATTTTTGTTGTTATACTGGGAAATTTACAAGTTTTAACAGTAGAAACTACAATGAGTATTAGTAAAAATAGTTGTAGTAGTAATTGTATAAGAAGAAGTAGCCGTTTTAATGATTGACCTATAAGAATCTTCGTAGTTTTTTGTGTGTTTTTTGTAGCAGTAAAGTCGAGCAGTAAGTATATTGTAATGATCTCACAATTGACAAAGCTGGCATGTTTGAAAAAAGTGAAAACCGTATAAACAACTGTTTTGTGTGTAATCTATATAGCCAATAACAGTAGGAATAGTAGAACTGCTCTTGTAAATGGCACAATAGTGAGTATACGAGAAAGCTTGTTTATCTTATTTTAATACTTATGGTCATAATTCCTCATTAAATCGTCAGTATAACTGTTTGACTGTGGTTGTAAACCAGCATCTCTACTGTTCGTGCTCCTTTCATTTCATGGAAATATTCCAAATATTTATACAATTCAGCTATTATCGAATTATGATCGTTGACAATAGTTAAGCTTGAAAAGTCATCCTTGAATTTGAGTTTGACAGTTTTCAATCTGTCAATCAATTCTGCTCCATTCTTTGAATTTCAGCGGTGGAGTGTTACTCGTGCCCCACCCTGGTGAGGAGCTTGTCGGAATGCAGGGCGACGACCACGTGTCAAGTAAGCGAGGTAAGTGAAACACGTGCAAACCCGTGGTTAAATATCAGTGAATTCTGCTTTTGTGAAGGCCAATCTGTTTTTTTTTGTGTTATAAATACTTATTTCATGAAGTAAATTCTGCGTTTGCATATTAAATTCTGCTTTTGTGAAGCATTCTATAATTTTGTGTTTGCTAACGCACGGATATGTAGTTATTACTTTTAAAACGGTTTTAATTGATTAGTAAAACATTTTATACATAAATTAACGTTTTATTTATCGCTGATATGTTATATTTTAGTATAATACACTGATCAATGAGATTTTGATAAATGCAATGTACTATTGTTTTTCGTTGTTTTTTTCCGAGCAGTTACACAAGGAATTTACAAACGTGTTTTTCAGGCTTGTTACGTGATGGAAGTTTTTCACTTCGACGCTTCTCATGGATTCCGCGCGGGATGCATGCCAAAAGACGTAAGAGATACGATTTTATGTATACTTCTTAATTTCAAAAACATGTTCGAATTCCTTTCACTTATGAAAAAAGTAGACCGAGGACCACACGGACTTATCATTTCCAGATATGCTCATTGGGCCTTAAGTAAATGCTTAATAAAAATGCTTTGTTTTTTGATAATGTAATTCATGACAACTTTCGTAAGACCAGCTCTAAGTTCTTTAAAAGTAGACGGGCGCTGCTTAGATGGACACAATTCAATTTAGAGGAAATAATGAGGATAACACTACAAAATACCCAGACGGATAGGTCGAGCCCGCAATATAAACGACCGCGCATTCATTTCCCAGTCTATAGTGTGGATATGAGAATGGCAAGGTCAACGACCTGATTCACTAGCTGAAATGCTACCACTGTGACATCATCGAGCTAGCCAAGGTCAGATAGCTAGGTTACGGCAAAAAACATCAACAGACGAAAGGAGCTAGATATGTTTCAACATGATGGATTATATACATCGACACGGGTTTGCTTACATCCTTATGAAGGAGATAGTCAACAGCGGTATCAATTGTACCCCATTTTACAGCAGGCTCATTTTCAGACTTGTCAGCGAGACATCAAAACATCACCGTCATGCAGCAGGTATACGGGGGATAACACATTGCACCACGCAGACCGTACCGAACAGCAATATGGCATGCTCGAATCGGGCAAGTACACAACAAGATCGATGATCAATCTCCGAACATCCCCCTTTTAAAAAAACGCAACCACGAGCTTTGCGAGAATTAGTGCACAATATAAAAACTATAAACATCAGTCGTCCCAGATTACTCATGCTAACATCATCTTAATCCGATTCAAAATTAAGTACGAGAAACAGGTGACAAAAGAATATGCTGGATTACAACTTGGAAGAACCAGTGGAACATATCTTCTGCAGAGTAATCATGGAGAAACACCTTCACCGCCAACGTTATCTCCTCCACAACTTTATCGACTTAAACAAAGCTCTCGACCCCTGTTGGCGTGATTACACATGCCAGGTTTCGAGAGAGTTCAACATTGATGAAGGGCTTGTGCAAGTAATCAAAGAACTCTACAGAAAAGCAAGCAGCACAGTACTGCTAAAAGGACAAACTGTTGACTTCTTTAGGACATCAGTGGGCGTCCGTCAGGCATGTCTGCTAAACCCCGTTATGTTTAATCTTCTTCCTAAAAAGATAATTTCGGAGACTCTCCAAGACCACCTCATCTCTATATCTAACGGTTGCGGACATATCCCGAAGTTGACATTCGCTAATGACATTTATCTCATGGGTCGCACAAGCAGTGAACTCAAAGACCTCATGAGTATGTAGATACTTATTAAAGAGCAGGATCATACGGGATAGAGGTCAGCAATGAGACGTCGAAGATCATGGTGTAGTCATCAACTTGAACAGGGAGAAGCTAGAAGAAGTGACCATTTTAAATACTTCAGGTCTGGTCCGAATAAGAATGGCAATGGCGATTGCCAAACTGATCATATTGTGGATAAGCAGCTACATCACCTTCCCTACCAACTACAGGCTCTATAAGTCTCCATTTTAGTTTCTACTGCGAGTCCTGGATGGTTCGGGCAGGACACTTGACGGATTTGAACACACGTGAAGCACAAGACCAATGCGTAGAAATTACTTCGTCCGGAACATGACATCAACACTTTTTGGCCTACAAGAGCCTCTTCTTGCAAATCATCAAACGTCGACAAAAAATTGCTTTGTTTGGACACGTCATCAGACGAGACCCGCTGTGCAAGACTGTATTGTAGGGTACTGTAGAGACAGTTGCCGTGGAGGCCGTCAGAAAAAAGCAGGACCGTTAAAAGGAAAGATGGTGATAATTAGCATGACTATCGTGATAAACAAGCACCGTAACGACAACGTAACGCTATAATTGTTTGTTCAATTCAAATGATAACTCCACAAATGGATTGTGTATTAACAGCTGTGCATTCCCCACAAAAACGAGCTGATGGTTGGTCGAAGTTCGAGCACGGTTCACACCAGCTGCTGTGATACGGACCGGTGCAACCTCCGTATGTAACATCCAAATAATGTTAATTCAGTATACAAATACATTTTTACTGTATTTATTATTCAATCCACGCGAATATGCATGGACATACATTGTGGAAAAATAGTTATTATGAGATGCAAAGGGGATGAACTATAAACGACATTTAACGAAACAAATACCTTATACCAGAAAACACTAACTTGATAAGCAATTTATTATTAAAAACAAACACACATGCATTTAACATACTCGTATTAAAAAAAACCTGTACAGGGGAAACAAAACTAACAAGGACAAAAACATGTGTCCACGGGGCACGAATTAACTCAGATTCAACTTTATATCAGCTAACTGTTTATGACCAAATTATGCTGTTGACCTCTAAGTGTGACTTTGACCTCTGAGGATATCAGATGGGTGATACACGCGACACTCATCCTCCTACTGTGGTCATTCGCTAGTGGTAAGTTATTCTTAAGTAGAATGCTTAATGATAAAGTTACATAGCGGACAAGCGGTTTTATTGCAATATTTGACCTTTGAACTTTAAGTGTGACCGTTACATTTGACCTAGGGAGATGAGTGTTACACGCGACACGTCTTCTTATTAGGGATTACAATTGTTATTTTTACCAGTTCGATAACTTGTGTAGGGATTGGTCATTAAAATATTTATACGGCCCTCCCTCCAATTGATTAATAAACGGAAGTTGTCAGTTACTCGCATAAGAAGATTGCATGTTCAATTAGTATTGGTAACCCAATTAACTTGAAAATTGCGAATTCGTTAACCGACCGCCGTGATATGACAGAAATACTGTTGAAAATGGCAAACAACCCAACTAAACAAGCAAAATATTTATATCCTTACCGTTATCTTGATCCTTATTATGAACATTTTCTCCAGCGTTGTCTGTTTATCCCTCCACAGTGCCAGTTCTACTGGAGTTCAAAGCAACAGGAGACAGATACACAAATATAGACAATGAGATAATCGAGGCTTACCAAATATCAAGAAGACTACCGTACTTCGGGGAATATGTGCATTGGTTCAGGGTATATAATAAACGAGATGGTCTTTTGCAGTTATGAAATGTAAACAAAGTAGCCATATACTCATGGTCGTGATACATTTAGACTTGAATGCTCATATTTCACAATCTGTGTTTGACATTTATATGTACTCATACCGCAAACTGTTAATGCACGGGTTCTTTTTTATTGTAGTCTTGCACATACATGTACAAGCCAATTGTAAATTCTAAAATCTGTTTGTTCCAGCCAAGTATGGACGGATTTATATCGCTAGATTTCCAACCATTATACAACCAATATGGAGGGGAAAATGCCAGCGAGTGGAAGACAGCTGTTCAGAACCACAGGGTAATCGCTCCATTATGGACTAACATCGACAGCAGAAATATAACAGACGGTGGTATGTGGATCCATGTGTTTACTGACCATCAAAAGGACAAGGAAGACATTAAGAAGATTCAGGACCTTATCCACATGTACACCAACCAGACCGAGTTCAACGTCAGGGTTGCCTTGGTCGCCACGTGGAGACACGTGACTGTCCACTCGCCCTACGAACCCGGATATGAGCTAGTTAAACATCAGGTACCATGCGAGTATAAATAGCTTTGTTGTCTGAAGTGTTTACCAATATGTGTTTACTTGTTATTCCCTGATGCTAACTTCACTGCAGATGTAATGTTTACGAAACTTTATTTTACAGAACTTGTCGATGCAGTGCATACTGGTGTCAGACGAGATGTACACCTATATCATGTTCAACTATGACCAAGAACAATTTAGTATCAGACCATTACCGGAAGTGTCTGTTGCTAGTGGTTACACTCATGTGGATTTCCAGGGCACCATTCTGTCTGATAGGCACAACTTCACAAAACTTAATCAAGAAACCAATGTCATTCCAGGTACCTCACAACGCTTCCTAAAAACAAATATTATAATATTGCGTTTACTGTAACATAAGCGTGTCATGCTAAAAAGACAAATGTTAAGGTTCTTCCTAGCAATATGTTCCATCTGAGGACCGGTAATTAAGCGAAAGTCGAAATTCAGAATTAAAGAAAAACTTTCATACGTCAGACAAAACTTGTTTGCAATGAAGTGTTGCTTGCGTTGAAGATATCGCGCATAGCTAAAAAATAGTATAATACAACTATCAATGCGAATGTAATGAAAAGTAATTGTCGGCATGGACGCAAAGACGTTAGGGGTCAGAGTTTCCGTAAAAGATGTGCCGGTCTTACCGGTATGCATGCTTTGCATGGATAAATACTGCCATGGTGGTTACAGAAACTGTTCGTTTATTTGCTCGTCTTAAAAACTCATACGATTAGCCAAGTTTAACAAGCATTCTTTGTAAACGCATTAGTTTGCATTAGTGTTTATCCGTAACTAGTGGTTAAAAATAGTTTTCGCTTATGTATATGAGTTAAACACAAAAAGACCTTACTTAAACAATGGGTCATTTTGATTCCAATAAGTGTTCTCAGTATCTCAACATCTCGGGGGAAAACATTTTATCTCTGGAAAGGACCATATTGTGAGCGACAACACATGCTTGTCTGCAATACCAACAAAGCTTGCATAAAAAATCCTTCCAAACACATTCCGTTACATGTTTTTTTTTTCAATGAAGCTATCATTATTGAATTAAATGGATTTAGAATTATTTTCTATTTCGGATAAGACGGTTTTTCAAAGTTTCGGCAGTCCGGATAACACCGATTGGTTTAGTTGTGTACGCTTACTTATAGAGATTCGCTTTGAAAAACTGGTTTGTGATAGGTTTGCTGAAAGGTCACGGAAGATAACCTGAAATAGTTCGTCCCCCATTCCTCGAGCGTAGAATATTATTTAAGTGTATTATTTTATTGAAATTGAGAAACGTTGCTGTTAGGGAGTAGAGATATAAACGTACAACGTAATTATTAATTCATTAATCACTGCATTTGAATCATGCAATTGAATTTATAGGACTCCGTGGACGATGGTTGTACAACGTAACTGTTGTCACCGACTCCATGCGAAATGAAATCCTGTGTCAAAGGTTTTACCGAGACAATAATGTCACGCTAAAAGCTTGGATTCAGAACCAGTTGGGGTATGCACTGCCCTGTCCGTGTCAGGAGGTGCTCATGCTGGAGGTACGTAAAAACGAAATGTTTTGTGAATTGATTAAAGGAAATTCATGCTATTATTGTATTATTGCAGTACATTTGAAATAGTTTTATCGCTTACGCAGATGACACAAACGTTCGGTTTTATTAATTCAAATGACAATATAATTATGTAGTTTTTGCAGAGACCCTTTAACTAACTTGCATCTTTATTCTACCTACCTTTTGTGAATGATTTATTAGAACGATAATTTTCCTTAAAGGGGCCTTTTCACATATTTTGACATATTTTGAAGTTTGTCATTAAATGCATTATATTGATAATGTAAACATTGGATCTAAAAAGCTCCCGTAAAAATCAAGAATTAAATTTAAAAAAAAAAAAAGGTAACCCTCAGCAGCGCTCGAACGACTGACCACTGGAGTCCTGAAGTAAAAAGTCTACCGCTTAGACCACTCGGCCATCCTTCCTGATACAATGACATATGTATTTTATACTTTATATAAGCAACCTTTGTAGTTTCACAAAATGTAACGACAACAACAAAACTCTCCAAATTATTAATTCGTTTCGCGTTGCAACGCTTTATAATTTTCAGGTTTTTAAATCGTCAGAAGATGCATAAAATGGATATTTAAGAGCATTGTAAATGTTCAGTTATATTTTTCCTCGCAAATATCATTACTAAAACGAACATTTTCGAATCTGAATCAACTTTTTTCAATTTTGTCAATTTTCCCAAACGTAAAAAGGCCCCTTTAAGAAAAGACAAAATGCGCTAATTAATATTGATTTGTCATTGTTTAGAATATTAGAATAGCAACGCAATAATCGGTTTAATGATTCTTCGGACGCTCGTTGGTGTGTGCGTTAATTTAAACATAGCATGACTAAACTTTAGCAAGAAGAGATTCAATAATAATATTATCTTATTAAATAACAAGGGGAAGGCAAACAGTAAATATAAGTTCCATCAAGTTAACTATGAATTTTTTGCGTTGTTATATTAATAACAAATGCATAATTCGCCACATTAAATTGCATTTCGTTAACTTGAATTGTGAAATTCTGTTAAATAGTTCTACTGCATTTATTATCGCAAAACACATAGGTCAAAAGCAATCTGACTACTGTTGTAATGTGTATTACAGGACTATACTTTCACCCGCAATGACTCACTACGTCCTAAGTTTGGATTCCACATGACTTGCTACGAGTCCAGGTTCTTCAGCGCCTATGGCATTAAACAAAGATGCTGCTATATGTGAGTTGGCACGTTAAGAAGTATATTACAGTTATTTGGTCCTGTCAATCCCCGTTACCGTTTGAAAACTATGTTATCTTTATTTTCTGTGTTGTTTCTTCAGAGATGCACGATTAAGGACCGCAAGTCCTTATTTTGAGCATAGACTGGTGTAATTTGCCTTTGCTACTGTTTAAGTTCCTCATGCTTCAAAAACTCTTTCAATTAGGTTCAGCAAACTGCAGTCTCAGTACCCGGGTGCAGTGGCGGCAGAGTTTGAAAACAAAACGGTTGCCGGATTGCTCGAAAAGGGTTACAATCAGTGCTGCTCGCCTGGTGTCAGCCAGAAATACTGTAACATGTACCAGGAGATCAACCCGCCTGATGACTGCTCAAGATACACGATCAACGACGAGCTGCCGCCTCGGGCAGACATCATGCAAGATGACCTTGGTGTTTAGAAGCAACACGAGGACGCGGCGGGCGAGGGGATGCTGGGCCACTTCGTCAGAAGTGTGCGAAAAATGTTTGGACTGTAAGCTTGACCATATACACATAACAATCATGAACAGTGTAACCGAAGTGTGAAAAAGGTGTAGTTAATCTTAAATGTGCATATATGATGTGTGACGTAGAGTCTTCCAATTATATGTATGGTAACTTTCCCTTTGGTCGATCTAAAAAATGTATTTTTAGTCAAACGCTTTTGATTTTAAATTCTTCTAAAATATGCTTCACTTGTTAAGTATAATTTTCAGAGGTTTCATTGGAGTATTGTTATTTATAGATACATAGTGAATGTATGTGTATTACATGTATTGTCAGCGGGACAATTATTTGTATACCTATAGGTAAACGTACCGCAGAATATGTCAGCATGAATGGAAAAAGGACTGGTCTAATCTGTGTTTCTATTTGTTTGCTGTTGATTATGTTACTTCTTAAAACACGGAAGACAGTACAATTTGTAGTACATGTACATTAGTCATACTTTGGATTCGTCTGAAGGTGGTGTGTTTGATAAGATAACTTAATAAAAGATTTTTTAGAAAATAATATTTTCATCACAGTATGTTTTCAAATAACTAACAATCAGGAGTACATAATGTTCTGTGACAATACCTTTAACAGAAATGTTAAGTTTGTAACGATTTGATAGGGCGCGTTTAAGACATAAATTTCTTTGTTCAATTTCACGGGGTTCATTTTTTAACTTTTTTCAAACACTAAATGTCCTTACTTATTGCCGAATAACCTAACCTTTGTTCAAGACTTTCTATAAAATAGTCGAAAGATATGAGGTTGCACTGTTTAATCATAGGAAATTATTAACTATCATTGAACTTAATAGATTTCTTTCACAAATATTTGTGCTTTTACAAAGAATGCCGAGTTTGAAAAAGTGATGTAATTTTCAAGATAAGCTACGGTTTTATAACAAATTACGTATATTATTTTTATGTTTTGCTTCATTGATTTAGTAATGTACTAAACTAATGTACATTTCTGATAAAAGCTGGCATATTATAGCAATATATTTAATTACAGCACGAATTTTAAATGTGAACAGAAATATATATGTCAGAGAAAAAATATATATTTCATTTGCATTTTCTACACAAACGGTGAAGATGACATACACGATAAACACAAAACGTGATGCAGATTATTTAATAATAAATAGACCAGTCAAACGTGATTGAGTTTAAAATCGTGTCTTGGAAAAGATAAAAAATCACAAAATGTACATGGTGCTGCTCAAAAGGGGGCAGGATGGAAAGCTGGCCCATCCAAGTGGCGTTACAAATTATATAATGAATCTAGGAATCCATGTGTCAAACAAATGAAATTAAGGTTTAAATCATAGTCTTTCCATAAGCCATTTACCAATTGAAAAAAGTTTATTGAAATTTAACACATTATTGTTTTGACCAGCCAATAGAAGCCGGAGGGGATTTGGGCAAAAAATGGACAAAGGAGCAGCCCCATATTCCACCATTGATCTTTTCCTTTTGTCAACAAGGGTCTAATTAACAATTCTATAAGCAGAAGACCAGTTACAGTACAACAAATCACTAAATTTATAGAATAACATACATTTTAACATATAAAGTATTACACACAATACAAAACATATGCATTCATAACAATTAAGGCATTCAGTTTAAAAAAATAACAGTAACAACACAGAATTCTAAACATTGTAAATATGTACATTGTTCATGTTGATACGCCTTGTTCACTTTTTTCTCTTTAACTCATCTACGTCCTCACCCCCAGAAGACTTGGAGCCCGGGAGATCAGGCAGGATACTGTTGGGTACGGCTGGGAGTTCTGGGAAACTGTCCTCGTATCCTCCACCACCCTCTGTAACGTGAAACAAACATGAACCTCATTTTAACCAAGTGGTTTAACATTTAAAAATCGGTTCAGTTGGTTTTGTTGAGTCTGTTAACAATCAACTATTAAATATTTCGGGGCATTTATCAATGGTTTTTGGTTAAGTGGTTAATTTTGAAACTAGTTAACAAAAAGCAGATTTTTTCATTTGTAATGAAGAGAAATTACTCGGGCTCTGGTGGTAATCTTTTTTTTAATTAATGAATTTAAATAATTTTGAGGTTTTTGTTAAAGAACCACTTAATCAACATGTGTTTTTGACAACAAGTCTTTTAAACAAGATGTGTTTTCCTCCTTCAAGTCATTTTTTTCCACTTTGTCATGGAATTTTTCCCAAGCAATCCATTTTCCCACTAAATTGCTTTTAAATTAAAATTTAAAACCATTTTGTTCACCGGAAACAAACTGATGCACATATGTAAACAAGAGCACCGCCTTGCGGGTGCAGACCGCTCATCTAATTTCTTTTTAAAGGTGAAGGGACTCTCATTTTCAATCACAAAGGAGGGAGGGGTGGAGTGAAGAGGGGTGGAGTGAAGAGGGGTGTATAGTGTGGGGGCGTGGACATTTATTACATTATCTTCCAAAAATGAGAAAAAAAATGCAAAAAAGAAGAAAATCGGGGGGGGGGGGGGATTGGTGGGAGGGGATTCTTGGGTGCGATGGTTGGACGGTATTTCAAACATAAAATAATAAAAATAAATATTTGTGTTTTTTAACCGTTTCAAAAAAAATGGGGGGGGGGGGGTGGGGTGGGGGTATATTGTGAGGGTGTGGTGGTCATTTGTGAGATGATCTTAAAAAAAAATCATAAAAAAATAAATAAAAAATTAGGGGGGGGGGATTCGGGGGGGGAGGGGGGAGTGGGGGGGTATTCTTGGGTGCGATGGTTTGACGGTATTTCAAACACAAAATAATAAAAATAAATATTTGTGTTTTTTAACCGTTTAAAAAAAATTGGGGTAAGGGCTATAGTATAGTGTGAGGGTGTGGTGGTCATTCGTGAGATGATCTTAAAAAAAAAATAATTAGGGGGGGGGGGGTAATTCATAGGGGGGAGGGTGGTGGTGGGTATTCTTGGGTGCTATGCTTAGACGGTATTTTAAACATGAAATAATAAAAATAAATATTTGTGTTTTTTAACCGTTTCAAAAAAAATTGGGGGATGGGGGGGAGTATAGTATAGTGTGAGGGTTTGGTGGTCATTTGTGAGGTGATCTAAAAAAAAATTGGGGGGGTTGATTCGGGGGGGGTGGGGATATAGTATAGTGTGATGGTGTGGTGGCCATTTGTGAGATGATCTTAAAAAAAAATAGGGGGGGGGAATCGGGGGGATGGGGGTGTGGGGGGTGGGGCGGTATTCTTGGCTGCGATGGTTGGACGGTATTTCAAACATAAAATAATTAAAATAAATATTTGTGTTTTTTAACCGTTTCAAAAAAAACAATTTGGGGAAGGGGGGGGTATAGTATAGTGTGAGGGTGTGGTGGTCATTTGTGAGATGACCTTTAAAAAAAAAATAGGGGGCGGAGGGGGGAGGGCACGGAGGATGGTTTGGGTGGAGTCTATAGTGGTATGTCAGGTAAGAGTAGTTTTGTCAAAGTATCAATCAAATCTAATCATAAATAAAAAAGTTATGGCATTTTTAGCAAAATTTAATTATTTGACCTTGAGAGTCAAGGTCATTCAAAGGTCAAGGTAAAATTCAACTTGCCAGGTACAGTAACCTCATGATAGCATGAAAGTATTTGAAGTTTGAAAGCAATATCCTTGATACTTTAGAAGTAAAGTGGATCGAAACACAAAATTTAACCATATATTCAAAGTTACTAAGTCAAAAAAGGGCCATAATTCCGTAAAAATGACAACCAGAGTTATGCAACTTGTCCTTTTACTGTACCCTTATGATAGTTTGCTAGTGTTCCAAGTATGAAAGCAATATCTATGATAGTTTAGTGGTAAAGTGGACCAAAACATAAAACTTAACAAAATTTTCAATTTTCTAAGTATAAAGGGCCCATAATTCCGTCCAAATGCCAGTCAGAGTTACATAACTTTGCCTGCACAGTCCCCTTATGATAGTTAATAAGTGTTGCAAGTATGAAAGCAATAGCTTTGATACTGTAGGAATAAAGTGGACCTAAACACAAAACTTAAACAAATTTTCAATTTTCTAAGTATAAAAAGGGCACATAATTCTGTCAAAATGCCAGTCAGAGTTACATAACTTTGCCTGCACAGTCCCCTTATGATAGTTAGTAAGTGTTGCAAGTATGAAAGCAATAGCTTTGATACTTAAGGAATAAAATGGACCTTAACACAAAACTTAACCAAAATTGTCTATTTTCTAAGTATTAAAATGGCACATAATTCTGTCAAAATGCACGCCAGAGTTATCTAACTTTGCCTGCCCAGTCCCCTCATGATAGTAAGTAAGTGTACCAAGTTTGAATGCAATAGCATTGATACTTTCTGAGAAAAGTGGACCTAAACGCAAAACTTAACCGGACGCCAACGCAGACGCCAAGGTGATGACAATAGCTTATAAATTTTTTTCAAAAAATAGATGAGCTAAAAATAGGTCTGTTTCTGGTTGCCCGACCGTGTCTCCCGAATCGGCGCCAACCCTCAACTTTTTATTGTGGTGATATACATGTTTTTCTTATTATAAGCTTTAGTAGCCTTCAATTCTAGTACCCGATAATTTAAAAAAAAATCCCTACCTACCCACCCTTTTTTTTCCCAAGAAGACCAGAAACGGACCTTTTTTTTGGTCTAAGCTTTACTTCCTACAGTCTTACTTCATGTCAGATTGTGTCACAAAAATTTGATTTACCTATCGCGAGATAATTACCCAATTATTATTGTTAATTGACAGATTTAAAAATTATAATGTAAAAGTCTTCAATGCTGCAAGCATGACTCTGTTGTCCTTGAACACCAACTGTGTTCTCATGAGCCACCTTCTGGGAAAACTGGGCTTGATGCAGGTGCGTAAAGTTTTGTCCCAGATTTCAATGTACCCTACCTGGTAATAGGCCTGAGGCATCATCATGCCACCACCTCCTCCTCCTTCCATTCCACTTCCACCGCTTGCTCCTCCTTTCTTGCCATCATCCAGATCTATCAGCATATTCTCCGCAAGCAGTATCTCGTCCTGTCCCATCACCGACGGGTCCGCCTCAAACGGAACGTTATACGACTTGGCGATCTCGATCATGTATCTTTCAATCAGGATCGTTGGTGGAGCCTGAACGCCGAGTTTATGCATGACTTTCTCACTGACATTGTCCAGAGAGTTTGTGCGGCTGGCTTATCTGTACTCTTTGCCGTATTTGATTGTGAGCTGATCAGCAATGACTTTAATCTCCGGACAATCTGTCTGCAGGCGCGGTGACGCCCAGATCAGGCTGGCTATGGCCTCCTCAAGGCCTGGATCCAACTCCCTGATATCAGAGACAAACAATGATTTGTACAGATGTACGTAGTTTTCATAACATCTCTAATAAAGCATTTCATAACATCTCTAAGAATTATCTTCTAACTTTTGTCTTAGCTAACCGAGCAATAGTTTTTAGCTGACCAAGCAATGGCTACCAGTAATTGAAAGTTTTCTCTGCAGCAGAATCCGCTAACAAATGTCAACACAGTGATTTATCCCTTCAACACAAGGTTCTTTGGAGTAAATTGTTAACTCTTGAAAATGAATTGATCTTGCTCAGGCTACCTATGTTGACAACCTTTAACTTTTCTTGCAATTATCAATGCTTAAGTACATGTAGCAACATTCAATGAAAAACAAATTGCGAGGGCATTCATACTAAAACATTCATGTAATACTTAATGAATAAAATGTATTTCCGGGACGTATGGCATGTATGATTTCCCCTATGTTGGAACAGTTAAATTCTCCAAGAAACAGTAGTGCAACTGATATACATCATACATCTAATTTAATTTCAAGTAAAACAACTAAAATCATTTAAATGTGTCGCAGATAATGATAGCCAAACAACACATGTAAACAGACAAATCCACTATATTTCTACCATAGACAAAAAGACAAATTATGTCAAAATATCAATCAAATCTAATCATAAATAAAGAAGTTATGGCAATTTTAGCAAAATTTAATAATTTGACCTTGAGAGTCAAGGTCATTCAAAGATCAAGGTAAAATTCAACTTGCCAGGTACAGTACCCTCATGATAGCATGAAAGTATTTGAAGTTTGAAAGCAAGAGCCTTGATACTTAAGAAGTAAAGTGGATCGAAACACAAAATTTAACCATATATTCAAAGTTACTAAGTCAAAAAAGGGCCATAATTTCGTAAAATTGACAACCAGAGTTATGCAACTTGTCCCTTTACTGTCCCCTTATGATAGTTTGCGAGTGTTCCTAGTATGAAAGCAATATCAATGATAATTTAGGGGTAAAGTGGACCAAAACACAAAACTTAACCAAATTTTCAATTTTCTAAGTATAAAGGGCCCATAATTCCGTCCAAATGCCAGTCAGAGTTACATAACTTTGCCTGCACAGTCCCTTTATGATAGTTAATAAGTGTTGCAAGTATGAAAGCAATAGCTTTGATACTGTAGGAATAAAGTGGACCTTAACACAAATTTTCAATTTTCTAAGTATAAAAAGGGCACATAATTCTGTCAAAATGCCAGTCAGAGTTACATAACTTTGCCTGCACAGTCTCCTTATGATAGTTAGTAAGTGTTGCAAGTATGAAAGCAATAGCTTTGATACTTAAGGAATAAAATGGACCTAAACACAAAACTTAACCAAAATTTTCTATTTTTTAAGTATAAAAAGGGCACATAATTCTGTCAAAATGCACGCCAGAGTTATCTAACTTTGCCTGCCCAGTCCCCTCATGATAGTAAGTAAGTGTACCAAGTTTGAATGCAATAGCATTGATACTTTCTGAGAAAACGGGACCTAAACGCAAAACTTAACCGGACGCCAACGCAGACGCCAAGGTGATGACAATAGCTCATACTTTTTTTTCAAAAAATAGATGAGCTAAAAATAGGTCTGTTTCTGGTTGCCCGACCGTGTCTCCCGAATCGGCGCCAACCCTCAACTTTTTATTGTGGTGATATACATGTTTTTCTTATTATAAGCTTTAGTAGCCTTCAATTCTAGTACCCGAGAGTTTAAAAAAAAATCCCTACCTACCCACCCTTTTTTTTCCCAAGAAGACCAGAAACGGACCTTTTTTTGGTCTAAGCTTTACTTCCTACAGTCCTACTTCATGTCAGATTATGTCACAAAAAATTGATTTACCTATCGCGAGATAATTACCCAATTATTATTGTTAATTGACAGATTTAAAAATTATAATGTAAAAGTCTTCAATGCTGCACGCATGACTCTGTTGTCCTTGAACACCAACTGTGTTCTCATGAGCCGCCTTCTGGGAAAACTGGGCTTGATGCAGGTGCGTAAAGTTTTGTCCCAGATTTCAATGTACCCTACCTGGTAATAGGCCTGAGGCATCATCATGCCACCACCACCTCCTCCTCCCATTCCACTTCCACCGCTTGCTCTTCCTTTCTTGCCATCATCCAGATCTATCAGCATATTCTCCGCAAGCAGTATCTCGTCCTGTCCCATCACCGACGGGTCCGCCTCAAACGGAACGTTATACGACTTGGCGATCTCGATCATGTATCTTTCAATCAGGATCTTTGGTGGAGCCTGAACGCCGAGTTTATGCATGACTTTCTCACTGACATTGTCCAGAGAGTTTGTGCGGCTGGCTTATCTGTACTCTTTGCCGTATTTGATTGTGAGCTGATCAGCAATGACTTTAATCTCCGGACAATCTGTCTGCAGGCGCGGTGACGCCCAGATCAGGCTGGCTATGGCCTCCTCAAGGCCTGGATCCAACTCCCTGATATCAGAGACAAATAATGATTTGTACAGATGTACGTAGTTTTCATAACATCTCTAATAAAGCATTTCATAACATCTCTAAGAATTATCTTCTAACTTTTGTCTTAGCTAACCGAGCAATAGTTTTTAGCTGACCAAGCAATGGCTACCAGTAATTGAAAGTTTTCTCTGCAGCAGAATCCGCTAACAAATGTCAACACAGTGATTTATCCCTTCAACACAAGGTTCTTTGGAGTAAATTGTTAACTCTTGAAAATGAATTGATCTTGCTCAGGCTACCTATGTTGACAACCTTTTACTTTTCTTGCAATTATCAATGCTTAAGTACATGTAGCAACATTCAATGGAAAACAAATTGCAAGGGCATTCATACTAAAACATTCATGTAATACTTAATGAATAAAGTGTATTTCCGGGACGTATGGCATGTATGATTTCCCCTATGTTGGAACAGTTAAATTCTCCATGAAACAGTAGTGCATCTGATATACATCATACATCTAATTTAATTTCAGGTAAAACAACTAAAATATGTCGCAGATAATGATAGCCAAACAAAACATGTAAACAGACAAATCCACTATATTTCTACCATAGACAAAAAGACAAAGGACCACATTTCACTTGAAACTGATTGCAGTCATAAGTCATTTTTTTATGATCATCTCCACATGAAGGTCAGTCCATTGTGACAGTTTGAGCAAGATTCAGCCAGTAGTTAAAGATTTGCAAAAACAACATTATGGGACAAAATGTATTAGTCGAAAAACAGACAAAGGGACATAATTCTGCCAAACGTTAATGATACCAAAATTTCTTTACCATCATTTACACAGGCTATAATCCAATGTAAAGTTTTAACGACACGATTCTACCCAGTTACTACAAGCAATATAAAAATTAAGCTACATGGCTTATATACCAACATCTCTACTGACACACGCACAATTTCAAAGAACTTCAAACTTCAATAACAAAATATCACATTTTAACCCTGAACAAGATTTAATGCTGCAAATTGCTAGCTGATTCTAAAAGATCAAAATTCAATGTGCACTTTTGGAACAATTCATTCTAGATAGTTAAAGCAGACAAGTAAATAGAAATGTGTCAAAGACACCTGTACCCTCACAATAAAGACTATTCATGTAATTGTGCCATCTCTTGTCTCTGCTGAGCTTCTTTATGATCATCATAAATGATCACATTAAGGTGACTCATTCAACTGTGAAAGTTTGAGAGAGATCAACCATGGAGTTAAAGACTGAAGAGTTGAAGAGGGAAAAACACATAATTCTGACAAAAAATGTGGCAACCTAAATTCCTCCCATGATGGTTAATACTCAATACGAGTCAGACATTTTACAAGAAATAAGAAAGTTCATGTGACATTTACTTGTTAAAGAAAATTAAAAAAAACTGTTTAAAAAACAGAGCACAGGATGCACCGCCAATGACATCTAACTAGAATATTTTTGACTACATGACAACCATGCATTAATAGTATCAAAACATTCGACTTCAATTGCTTAAAAAAGGAAAGAAACCTATCTGGTGTCATTTATAATTTTGTTTACGGATAATTTTACTTGTTAAAGTTACACAACCAAATTTAAATTGTAAGCGCCTATGGGAATGCCAGTCAACTCGTACCTTAGTCAACTCGTACCCTAATCAACTCGTACCCGATTTGGTCAACTGAGTAGCCAGCGCTAGCCCTGCAACTCTTACTTTAGTCATTTTTCAGATTGGTCAACTCGTACCTTTTCAATATTTGTTCTTTATGGAAACAAATTGCGATGGGTGTTTGCATGCATTAGATGTTTTTTTATGTTTATTGCAGGTACGAGTTGACCAGGTTTTTTTTTCCACTTTTTGGGAAGATAGCCCACGGCTTTGGAATTGGGAATTTTTCGGCATTTTCATGAAATTGGGAAAATAAATTCATTAGCCTTTTTTTCCACACTAAAAGTCCACTGATTAGGGAAATACTAAATTTGATTTAACTCTTTATAATCATTCAAATTAAAAAAAAAATCATATAATACTTTGTTAGATGTAATTGACTTGAAATTGAGATAAAATACACACAAGACTTCTTTCAAATTTTTTTTTTATTTTTTTTTGGCAATTGGGAAATTTTTGCCACATTTTGGGGAAAAAGTATACTTTTTGGGATTGGGAACATAGCCGAATTTCGGCTATAAAATCGGGCAAAAAAAACCCTGTTGACCAATTTAAGTTATATTTTGGCATAGACTAACATAACTTGTATGTTTTTTTAATCCAGGGTACGATATGACTAATTAAAGTAATTACCTAAGTATATATATATTATTCTTATTAATATGTCCAATATACAAAGATTATATTATCTAAGAAATATATAGAAATCATTTATCTTTCAAAATATATATTTATTAACAACTATCATTACGATGTTAAAAGGAAAAATCTTACGGTATGAATCAGTAAAATATTTGTTAACTTCTTCCATTGCATGATTTTTATAAATATTACCAAATTGCAAAATAATTATCATCCATGTCAATACACTTGTGTCTTAGTTAATAAATGTTGTTGTTCTTGTTGTTGTTGATATATATGCCTCAAATTATGGTTCGTCTCAAAATTGAGTCCATGATTTTATCAATTAATCAACACCTAAAATACTTATTGACACCTACGTGACACGGGTCATACCTTTAATTGGTTAAGTCATCATGCGGTGTTTACAATCAAACATTTCATCAAAGAAAATGCCGACAACGCGGGTGTCATTTTAGATGCACGACAAACAAATTGTTTAACAAATCGCAGACGGTCCTGTTCTCAAAAAGGTGTTATTAGTCAATATTTTATCAAACAAAACGCCGACAAACACGTCGTTTATAATTATACACGTGTGAAAAATAATGAACTTGTCTACTTTTGAAAAAAAATATTATTATTTTTAATAACCTTTATCTATATTCATATCAAAAACATATACAAAAACATATTTCACGTCTTTGATATACAGTTTATATAAATAATTTTTAGGAGGGTACGTGTTGACCAATTCGGGTACGAGTTGACTAGTGGGGGTACGAGTTGACCAAAAATCAGGTACGAGTTGACAAAATCGGGTACGAGTTGACCGAAGGTACGAGCTGACTTAGGTACGAGTTGACTAGCTTCGGCCTATGGTATGTCAATACTCACTTCTGTGTCTGAATCAAGCCAAATCTTGCCAGGAGCAAATCACAGTACATCTCCAACAGCTCCATAGCCTCAACCAGGTTATCTTCCCTGATGATATGCTCCACTCTGATTCTCGCCCTGTCATCCTTACCGCCAGCTATGTAGTCTGCTATTTCTTTTAATAGCTTTCTGCCCTATTTCTGTTTTCTTTTTCTCCAACAATTTTAAACGATTAATTGTCAGTCTTAAGTTGGTTTTCAACTTATTGTAATTCGCCGAACTGCTAAACATGTTTCCTTTTTACCTTAACACCTGTTCATAAATGAAACTTTCATCAACACATACAGTTTCAATGTTTTGAAATAGTCACAAGACTTTGAGTTGTTTTCGCTTATTTACCCGTGGAGTCTAGAATGGATTCTTTTATTTTGCTATATAGGATACCGCTAAAGTTGGCCGTAAAGAGGCGCCCTCACCGCAAAGTAGTCGTATTTCCAAGATGTCTGTTAAGTCTGTCAAAGAATGCTGAAGGGAACGAATTTTTCTCGACGGTCCAGAATGGGCTAAAGATTAAATAAAATTATAAGAGTGAAGCGAATTGTCGTCAATTGAATCGGAACTAAAAACTGTGGCGAAAATTCAGGTAGACTAAAAATAATGTTGTGACTTTGCCCCCGATCCGTACCGAGCCGAGAGAAGACGGGACGTAGACCAGACGAGTGGTGCGGGTTTTAGTGCGTACCGGTGGTGACATCAGACGATGCAGATGGAACTCGTGCATTCGAAGGACCGAGACGAAGCGAACAACATCTCTTGATATTGAATTGTAAATCTTGTAAATAAACTTGTATTTTAAAGAAAAACGTCTCGGTTTTAATAGTAGAATCATATAATTTCACATTATTGGCGACGAGGGAAAACGTTAATCTAGTGAATTTGCAATTGGGGCTTTTCTGCACCAGGCAAATTTAGGAAAATTTGACACTCGTTATTCGGACGTGAAAGTCAAAAAGAAAAACCACGAGGCACATGAGGTCATTGTTTTGAAGAATACTTCGGGGCTTGTTCTGTCCTGTACCTTTCTTCAACCAGTTGGCTGTCAAGATTGGGGCTTCACTGCACTAGACAGTCCACGGCACAGTCTTCATTTTTTAAGATGAGGGGAAAGATGTGTTATTTTGTAAATTATTGTGCAGCTTTATGTATGGGTTAGATTATTAAAAGTAAATATTCTTACAAGCAAGCATTAGGAAAGAATCTTAAGAGAGTCATTATTGACATAAAAAGGGCACAATTCCATTACAGGAAATTGTTGATATTTGTGTGTTTGCATTTTGTCCGTCGTACGTCGTCCGTCGTACCTTGCAAATTTCCAAATCCTTGTGTGATTGGATTTTTTCCATCGTACGTCGTCCGTCGTACCTTGCATATTTCCAAATCCCTGCGTGATTGCATTTTGTCCGTCGTACGTCGTCCGTCATACATTGTGCGTCTACAAATCTATGGTGGGCCATTGATGTCATCATAGGACTTTGCAAATCTATGGTGGGCTATTGGTGTCATCATAAGACTTTATAACTCTATGGTGGGCTATTGAAGTCATCATAAGACTTTACAAATCTATGGTGGGTTATTGAAGTCATCATAAGACTTTATAACTCTATGGTGGGCTATTGAAGTCATCATAAGACTACAAATCTATGGTGGGCTATTGAAGTCATCATAAGACTGTACAACTCTATTGTGGGCTATTGTAGTCATCATAAGACTTTGCAAATCTATGGTGGGCTATTGATGTCATCATAAGACTTTTTAACTCTATGGTGGGCTATTGAAGTCATCATAAGACTTTACAGCTCTATGGTGGGCTATTGAAGTCATCATAAGACTTTACAACTCTATGGTGGGCTATAGAAGTCATCATAAGACTTTACCAACTATGGTGGGCTATTGAAGTCATCATAAGACTTTACAACTCTATGGTGGGCTATTGAAGTCATCATAAGACTTTACAAATCTATGGTGGGCTATTGAAGTCATCATAAGACTTTACAACTCTATGGTGGGTTATTGTTGTCTACATTAGATTTTTTCAAATCTATGGTTTGCTGTCGATGTAAAATTAAGCCTTACAAATCTATGGTGGGCAATTTGTGTCATATATTTATTGTCAATTTTTGTAGACGCATTCAGATTTATTCAAATTTTTATTTTAGTTTGTTTTGAATTATTTTGAATAATTTTTTGTGTGCTGACAAATCTTTTTAGTAAAAATCTTTAATAATTTAGAATTAATTCATTCATTTATAAAACATTTAGGGATTTTGTAAATATTTTTGTACATATAATTGACTCATTTGTTTAAGTTTTTCATTGATTTAATTAAATCTAAATCTTACTAAATTGAGCATTAAAGTTTGACACAATGGAACATCTTGACCCAACGGACAGTAGGAAAAGGGCATCCTCAACAGCTTCACAAAGAACAATGAGAAGTCCGACTGGGGCTGAGTTGAGCGCCTGAATGAGACAATTGGATCGTCAGCAGGCAGAACTGTATTTAAGAACAACCATGAGAAGTCCCACTGATGCTGATTTGAGTGCCTGGAGGACGCAGTTGGATCGCCAGCAGGAAGAACTCGACCTTGAGATTTCACGCCTTACTGATGTTATATCAAGTGGGTTGAGAAGACCAGCACTCACTCCGTCAATCAAGAGGGGTAAACCAGATGTTGATGGATCCAAATCAGCAATCAGTGTTTCAAACCCTGCAGTAAGGTTGCAGTTTGAAGGGCCTACAAGGTTTAGAACCTCTAGTCCGAAGTCAGAAGATAAAGATATAGACTTCATTACCTATAGAAAAAGACGTCCTTATCAAGAAGTAGATACTGGGGCGTATCGCCCCAAACCAGCAGTCGATGCTGTTTCCAAACGAGAGTTCTATAATGGGGCTTATAGCTCCAAACCAGAATTCAATACTGGGGCGTATCGTTCCAAACAAGAAGTCTATGCTGGGGCGTATTGTCCCAAACCAGAAGTCTATGATGAGGCGAATCATGACCGAGCAGTTTATCCTGGGGCCTATTGTCCCAAACAAGAAGTCGTCGATGCAGGGGTGTACCATTCCAAGCAAGATGTCGATGCTAGGGCGTATCGTCCCAAACAAGAATTCTATACTGGGGCGTATTGTCCCAAACAAGAATTCTATACTGGGGCGTATTGTCCCAAACAAGAATTCTATACTGGGGCGTATTCTCCCAAACAAGAAGTCGTCGATGCGGGACATAGAAGAAAGGATCGATCTCCATCAAATGAAAGAAGCCCAGTGAGGAGAGGTAATCCGAAAGACTTGCCCAAAAACCTCAAGTATGATGGTTCCACCAGATGGCTATCCTTCGGACAGAAATTTGAGAGCTATCGCACTGTCAACAAATGGTCAGCCAGTGAAAGCTTGGACTACTTGAACTGGTGCTTAGAAGGAAAAGCATTGGACTTCTTCTCCATTCATCGGCAGCAAGGACCAAACATTACCTTCATTGACATGATGGCCAAGCTTGAGTGCCGTTTTGGGGCTAAAGAGTTACCAGAAACGAGCAAAGCCAAATTTCAACAGGCAACCCAGAATCAAAACGAATCGTTGGAAGACTGGGCAGATAGAGTCCTCTCCTTGGGAATGCCAGCCTTTCGTGACCTTCCAGAACAATATTGTATGGAAGAGGTTATTTCAAGATTCTGCCAGGGATGTCTGGATAAAGAAGCAGGAAAACATGCGTGCTTAAATCGACCTAAATCGATGCAAGGGGCCATAGACCTGGTTCGCCACCATCAGTACATCAGTACAGCAGTTGACGGTAAGGTGTCGCGCCATAAAAATAACTCCGTGAATGCAGTCAGCAGTTCAGAAGACAAGATTTCAAGAATGGAAAAGAAATTGAACCTTTTCATGGAAAAGTTGGTTAAAGCAGAACCATCTGACAGCTCAAAACCTAAAGAAGGATTTAGAGGTTTTTGCTATTTCTGCAACAAACGAGGGCATATGCAGCGCGAGTGCATACACTTTAAAGAAGACCAAACACGAGCTGGAAAAGAAGGACATTTAAATGTTCCTAAAGAAAGAGGCTCACAGAACTTTAACTGGAAGAGGCAGGAGGCATCGAACCAGCAAACCCGCCAACATACTTTAAACTTAAAGGGGCAGGAGGTATCGAGCCAGCCACCCTGCCAAAAGTAGATCAAGGCTCACAATGTTCGAAACAAAGTATGGAAACACCATCAAGTACAATCCAAATGAATGAAATTGAACATGTACATGAAAGTGAAGTCATAAAAACTACTCAAACATCAGATGCTGCGTGTGTCACTCCTTTACAACAAGAAACACCATCAGAAATGAGCGAAGGTTCCATTCGAATAGTAACAGGAGGGTCATCTGCAGTAAAAATAATAGTTGGTAACATTCCGGTTTTGGCGAAAATAAACTCTGGTGCTGAAATAACTATTGTATCAACCAATGTGTATGACAAATTGGAAAGAAAACCATCCAAAGTCAAAGATGTTCAAATGCAATTGGCTGATAAGGATTCAATCTTAAAAGATTTTATAATCAAACCAATTGGACTTACATTAGGAAATCAGACTTTCAAAGAACGTGTCTATGTAGCTCCAATTAATGATGATATGCTGCTAGGCCATGATATTTTACACCATTTGGGAATTCTTTCTGACATGGCTTCTGATACTCTACTACTCAACGGTGAACGTATACCCGTTACTACTTCTTTTAAGGAAAGTACACCAAAGGTTGCCAGGGTAATCATTCCTCGAGGAACTGTTATACCACCTAATTCAGTACTGAGAGTTAAATGCACCTTGTCATCAGAAATGAATGCAAACTTTTACTTTCAAAAGAACGAGGAGTTGGAACTTTTAGCACATAGGGTGGTACGATCAAAGGGACAAGAAGCAGTCATCTGTCTTTTAAATCCTTCAGAACATTATCAGACACTCAAGAAAGGCAAAATCATTGGCAATGTTTTTGAGTGTTGTGTTGTTGAAGAAGGACTGGGAGAAAAGAATGGGGTTTACAATCCCAGCGTTGACAGCTTAAAAAAGAATGGGGTTTACAATCCCAGCGTTGACAGGTTACAGAAGAATGGGGTTTACAATCCCAGCGTTGACAGATTACAGAAGAATGGGGTTTACAATCCCAGCGTGTACGGATTACCAGAGAATGGGGTTTATAATCCCAAGATAAGCCAGTCACATGAAAAAACAGATAATACACCAACAGTTCCAGATCACCTGAAAGATGTGTATCAGGCGTCCATTTCCTAGCTGAATACTGAAGAACAGAAACAACTTGCAGATCTTTTGATTGAGTACCAAGATGTTTTTGCAACGAATGAATTCGACTTGGGAAATTTCACAGAAATCGAGCACACTATTGACACTGGTGATGCTAAGCCTGTGAAGCAAAGAATACGCAGGACTCCAGCATGTTTTGCAGGGGAGGAGGAGGCACATCTTCAGAAGATGCTCGACGCAGGCGTGATACACGAGTCTACATCAGAGTGGGCATCTGCACCTGTTTTAATACGGAAGCGTGATGGAACTATAGTAATGGGTTTTCTGGTTTTAATTTGCAGATTGTTGAGCAAAACGGTCATGCAAGAAGGTTTACATCCAATATTGCCCAGGGGGACAGTAATTAGAACAATTTCTTTACGTTTGTGTGGACACAGAGGCTTGAATGTAGAAATCAAAGAGTGGACATGCGTATAAAATATCGCCAACAGACCATGGACGGATAAAGAGAAAAATCTACTATTGTGATTGAAAGTTGAAAATAAACAGCAAATAAATTTCAAATAGAAATTTAAACATACAAGAAGTAGGACCTTGACCATGCCTCAACAACATCAGGAACAAGAAGTCAAACATGCAATATTAATTCACATGCTTGTAGCTAATAGCACATGAGCATTAGCAAGTGAAGGAGAGAAACAATAACTAATGACCATAAAATTCTCTATTGATACTTATCAAAATTAGATCCATTCTGGACAACTTCAAGAGTCTAGCCAGCTCTATTGATACTTACCAAAATTGGATCCATTCTGGAGAATTTCAAGTGTGTAGCTAGCTCTATTGATATTGACCAAAACTCGATCCGTTCTGGACATTTGCAAGAGTGTATCCAGTCCTGTTGAAATTGACCGAATTTTGATCCATTCTGGACATTTTCAAGAGTGAAGCCAGCTCTATTGTTACTTACTAAAATTGGATCCATTGTGGACACTTTCAAGACTCTAGCTAGCTCTTTTGATACTTACCAACATTTGATCCATTCGGGACAATTTTTGGAGTCAAGCCAGCTGTATTGGTACTCACCAAAATTGGATCCATTCTTGACAACTTCAAGACTCTAGCCAGCTCTCTTGATACTTACCAAAATTTGATCCATTCTATACAAATTCAAGAGTCTAGCCAGCTCTATTGATACTTACCAAAATTGGATCCATTCTGGACAATTTCAAGAGTCTAGCAAGCTCTATTGATACTTACCGAAAATGGATCCAATCTAGACAATTTCAAGAGTAAAGCCAGCTCTCTTGATACTTACCAAAATTGGATCCATTCTGGACAATTTCTAGAGTCTAGCCAGCTCTATCGATAATTACCAAAATTGAATCCATTCTTAACAATTTCAAGAGTCTAGCCAGCTCTATTGATACTTACCAAAATTGGATCCATTTTGGACAATTTCAAGAGTATAGCCAGCTCTATTGATACTGACCAAAATTGGATCCATTCTGGACAATTTCAAGAGTATAGCCAGATCTATTGATACTTACAAAAATTGGATCCATTCTGGACATTTTCAAGAGTGTACCCAGCACTATTGTTACTTGCCAAAATTGGATCCATTCTATACAATTTCAAGAGTCTGGCCTGCACTATTGATACTTAACAAAATTGGATCCAATCTGGACATTTTCAAGCGTTTAGCCAGCCTTGTTGATACTGACCGAATTCGGATTCATTCTGTACATTGTCAAAATATTTTTGATTGATCATATAATGTCCCTGGGATGAAAATAAGCCACACCTTTTTGCTTTTTTATTAAAGGGGCCTTTTCAAGTTTTGGTAAATTGTCAAAATTGTTTCAGATTTTTATGTCCCCCTCCACTATAGTGGTTTATAAAATTATAAATCGTTGCAATGCAAAACGATTGAATAATATTGAAAGTTTTGTTGTCGTTGTTATATTTTGTGAAACTACGAGAATTGCTTATATAAAGTATAAAATAGCTTCCACATTGTATGACCACAAATGACCGAGTGGTCAAAGCAGTAGACTTTTACTCCAGTACTCCAGTTGTCAGTGGTTCTATCCCTGTTGAGGGTTCAACCAAGATTTGATTTTCAATATGTGTCTAGTTATACACTGGGGACCATGGCGTTTTCCTTATATGCATGTTATAAAAATTATTATTATCCTAGACCTAAACAACAAAGATAAGGAGCCTGCAATTGAGGTTGCATCTGAATATTGTTTGGTATTTGTTTGAACGACACAGGCCCTCTGGGACCTATTTAAGAAAACATTATTGATCCATTTTTTATCTTTATCAACTTTTATAATTTTTCTCAGTCCATACTCCGGTTTGACTTGAAACATACAAACTAGTGAAAATAATAAGTACTGCCATAATTACCATGGCAATGTGTTGTTGTTTTTTGGTTAAAGGCCAATGTGCAGACTTACTACTAAATGATGAAACAATGATGTAATGTTACTGTTTTAAATTTAAGAAAGTATGTGTTTTGATATTCTTATTATTTTTATTTATTTTTCATGTAAAATATACACTTTTGAAAAATGGTGTTTTATAACTAAGTTAAATAAACAGGTATTTCAGTTTGGTTATGTAGCGGGGTTTGTGTATTGACACAAGGGGTTATAGTTGCCAACTTTTATTAAGCCCCCCTTTGAAGAAGAGGGGGTATATTGTTTTGCACATGTCGGTCCGTCGGTTCGTCCACCAAATGGTTTCTGGATGAGAAAACTTAGGCCTAGGATCATGAAACTTCATAGGAACATTGATCATGACTGGCAGATGACCCATATTGATTTTCAGGTCACCAGGTCAAAGGTCATGGGCACAGTGACTCGAAATAGTAAAATGGTTTCCGTATGATAACTCAAGAATGCTTACGCCTAGGATCATGAAACTTCATATGTACATTGATCATGACTGGCAAATGACCCTTTCGATTTTCAGGTCACTAGGTCAAAGGTCAAGGTCACAGTGACTCGAAACAGTAAAATGGTTTCCGGATGATAACTCAAGAATGCTTACGCCTAGTTTTAATTATATCATTGATAATGGTATGAAATATAATAACATAAAGTATTATAAGTATTATCATAAATTATAAATCAGATAATTGATAAATACAATATCATTCAAATTATATAATGATTACAATTTTAACAAGTATACAAGTAAATACACTTAAAATAATAAAATGACTCACCAGTAACCATATGAAGAAAGAAACTAAAGATAGTAGGTTTAAGCAAATGAAAAATGATTTTACCTCTTGCAAGGTTTAGTAACGAAATGAATCAAATGTTTCAGATATATAAAACCATAAATATGTATCTGAAATCAGCTCACCTAAAAAGCATTCTCCATTATTAATATATGGTAGCTCACTCATTCATCACACTGAATCTCTCTTGATTGGATAAGCAGTTATAATTATTTATAAAACTAATGTTTTGTTTTGTTTTCATTGTGTTGCCTTTTTGCTTTCTCTGAGAAATTTGCATCTTAATTTTTCATTTGCTTTATTAGGTTTGCATTCTGATGCTTTTTTTTTGCTTTTGCTTTCTTTGAGCTTAACAGTATGTATATATAATACTAGTGACACTACAACAGTTTGCTGTTGTTGTCTTATTTCGTTAATTTCATTTGATATCTTGTTGAAGAACTTGTAGTACTGTAGGTATGTAGCATTAATCAATGTTTCTTTGCTCATCATTTGCCTTTGAAGCTCTGAAATAGTGCTAGTTACACATGCGGGATAATCATTTCAGCATTAGTATTGTATTATTTTGCTTTTATAATTATATTTTATTTTTTATTCATCAGTGTTGTATTGTGTTGCTTATATTGTGTGAAATTTGCTGATCATTTTCCTTCAAATCTGGTTTGAGGTGATAATTTCCTTTAAGCCCTTTTTATTTTGTGGCACTATTGTGTTCTATTTTCTCTGTAAGCATTTTTACACCATTTCTTTTTATGGTACCTTAGGCCCCTTCCTTGTGTCAACATCAACAATCTTTTGTTATTTAAATAAATTAATATATTCTTACTAGAATACTTCACTTTTACCTATACCAGCAATTTAAAATTACTGCGTACACGTTCCACCATAGTAGATAATGTTTGCAAGGACTGGAGTGTTAAAGTGAGTGGAAAAATTAGTAAGATCATGACCTACAGCTGTATATATGCCTGAAAACAGCTGTTCAATCTGCTGAGGGTTGACCTATAAGTAAAATGTAAACAGATCTTAGAATCATGTACAGGGAAATTTAGCACAGTTATTCAACTTAGAAGTTTAAAATTAACTACACACCATAATTGCAATACAAATTTATAGATTTAAATAATAAAATAACGAGAAAAAACAGCCTTTATTTAATAATTAAGATAAATATCACTATATACGGTTCTGATTATTTGAAAGTTATTTACAAACCTCTCTGTATCAGATAGTATTAATATTTAATACTAGTGATTAACAGGGTAAAAAATTATACACAAGAGGAACATACACAAAATAATATTCATCAGGTTTACATGAAACTCATTGTCAATATGGAAAATATAAAGCAATATTGGAGCAAATCTTGGCAGATGGAGTTTAATGTTAAAAAATGCGCCATCATGAATATCTCCAACTCCACTAAGAAAAGACTACAACTATACTATGAATAACGAAACCCTCGAAAATCTTTAACATCACCTGTACTTAGGAGTCGATCTTTGTGATAATCTGAAATTAAACACTCGTATCGATAACGCAACCAAGAAAGCTTCACAAACTCTGGGATTCATCAAACGCAACTTGAATAAATGCCCACAACCAGTAAAAGAAATGGCATTTGAATACATTTTAATTAATATAAAACGGATACCCAACAAAATCTAACAATAGACACATGCTACAGATAACACAGTCGACAATACATAGAGATAAAACTCATGTTGCTCCAGTATGATTGCTTGCCCATTGATATTGGATAATATTTATTTTGAAATTTCATACCGGCTGGTAATAAGTTTCAGTTTGGATAAAGTGGCTCGGAAATCGCCCATTATCAACAGTATTAGTTTAATTAATCGCAGTCGCGACTATGGAACAAATAGTGGTTGAAACGCTATTACTGTTGACCGTATTAATCAAAAATGGAAATAATGGATCGAACATCATTTCGTAAAATCAGGATTTGAATGTCATCCTAGCAATCAGTAGGGCTTTTCCGCCAAAACGGCTCAAAAGCTAAACCCAGTTCATGCTTAATTGTATTCAAATTAATTATGATTATGTTAAGCAATTAGGTAGTTTATTTACTTTACACATTATCATCACATTTCAGCCAAATTAAACAAAAAAGCAAAAATAGCCATTTAATTTCCACTCAAATAACTATTCAAAAACACATATTTTTGTTGAAAGATGTTACATCCTATAAATACTATAAAGCTGCATAGTAAATACATATATAAATATATATATGATACATAACTATATATAACTATATATATATATAAATATATATAAATATATATATATATATATATATATATATATATATATATATATATATATATATATATATATCTATATATATATATATATATATATATATCTATATATATATATAAATATATATATATATATATATAACTATAATTTTGGTAAGTATCAATAGAACTGGCTAGACTCTTGAAATTGTCTAGAATGGATTCCATTTTGGTAAGTATCAATACAGCTGGCTATACTCTTGAAAATGTCTAGAATGGATCAAATTTTGGTAAGTATAAATAGAGCTGGCTAGACTCTTGAAATCGTCAAGAATGGATCCATTTTCGGTAAGTATAAATAGAGCTGGCTCAACTTTTGAAATCGTCTAGAATGGATCCCAAATTCGGTCAGTATCAATAGAGCTGGCTATACTATTGAAATCGTCTAGAATGGATCCCATTTTAGTACGTATCAATAGAGCTGGCTAGACTCTTGAAATCGTCTAGAATGGATTCCATTTTGGTAAGTATCAATACAGCTGGCTATACTCTTGAAAATGTCTAGAATGGATCCAATTTTGGTAAGTATAAATAGAGCTGGCTAGACTCTTGAAATCGTCAAGAATGGATCCATTTTCGGTAAGTATAAATAGAGCTGGCTCAACTTTTGAAATCGTCTAGAATGGATCCCAAATTCGGTAAGTATCAATAGAGCTGGCTATACTATTGAAATCGTCTAGAATGGATCCCATTTTGGTAAGTATCAATGGAGCGGGCTAGACTCTTGAAATCGTCTAGAATGGATACAATTTCGGTAAGTATCAATACAGCTGGCTAGATTCTTGAAATTGTCTAGAATGGATCCAATTTTGGTAAGTATCAAAAGAGCTGGCTAGACTCTTGAAATTGTCTAGAATGGATCCCATTTTGGTAAGTATCAATACAGCTGGCTATACTCTTGACATCGTCTAGAATGGATCAAACTTTGGTGTGTATAAATAGAGCTGGCTAGACTCTTGAAATCGTATAGAATGGATTCAAATTCTGTAAGTATCAATAGAGCTGGTTAACTATTGAAATCGTCTAGACGGGATCAAATTTTTGTAAGCATCAAGAGAGCTGGCTAGACTCTTGAAATCGTCTAGAATGGATACAAATTCGGTAAGTATCAATAGAGCTGGCTATACTCTTGAAATCGTCTAGAATGGATCCCATTTTAGTACGTATCAATAGAGCTGGCTAGACTCTTGAAATCGTCTAGAATGGATCAAATTTTGGTAAGTATCAATAGAGCTGGCTAGACTCGTAACATTGTCTAGAATGGATCCAATTTTGGTAAGTATCAATAGAGCTGGCTAGACTCTTGAAATTGTCTAGAATGGATTCCATTTTGGTAAGTATCAATACAGCTGGCTATACTCTTGAAATCGTCTAGAATGGATCCAATTTTGGTAAGTATAAATAGAGCTGGCTAGACTCTTGAAATTGTTTAGAATGGATCCAATTTCGGTAAGTATAAATAGAGCTTGCTCAACTCTTAAAATCGTCTAGAATGGATCCCAAATTCGGTAAGTATCAATAGAGCTGGCTATACTATTGAAATCGTCTAGAATGGATACCATTTTGGTAAGTATCAATGGAGCTGGCTAGACTCTTGAAATCGTATAGAATGGATCCAAATTCGGTAAGTATCAAAACAGCTGGATAGACTCTTGAAATTTTCTAGAATGGATCCAATTTTGGTAAGTATCAATAGAGCTGGCTAGACTCTTGAAATTGTCTAGAATGGATTCCATTTTGGTAAGTATCAATACAGCTGGCTATACTCTTGAAATCGTCTAGAATGGATCCAATTTTGGTAAGTATAAATAGAGCTGGCTAGACTTTTGAAATTGTTTAGAATGGATCCAATTTCGGTAAGTATAAATAGAGCTTGCTCAACTCTTGAAATCGTCTAGAATGGAACCCAAATTCGGTAAGTATCAATAGAGCTGGCTATACTATTGAAATCGTCTAGAATGGATCCCATTTTGGTAAGTATCAATGGAGCTGGCTAGACTCTTGAAATCGTATAGAATGGATCCAAACTCGGTAAGTATTAAAACAGCTGGCTAGACTCTTGAAATTTTCTAGAATGGATCCAATTTTGGTAAGTATCAATAGAGCTGGCTAGACTCTTGAAATTTTCTAGAATGGATCCCATTTTGGTAAGTATCAATATAGCTGGCTATACTCTTGAAATCGTCTAGAATGGATCTAATTTTGGTAAATATAAATAGAGCTGGCTAACTCTTGAAATCGTCTTGAATGTACAATTTCGGTTATTATCAATAGAGCAGGTTAACTATTGAAATCGACTAGACTGGATCAAATTTTGGTAAGCATCAACAGAGCTGGCTAGACTCTTGAAATCGTATAGAATGGATCCGAATTCGGTAAGTATCAATAGAGCTGGTTAACTATTGAAATCGTCTAGACGGGATCAAATTTTGGTAAGCATCAAGAGAGCTGGCTAGACTCTTGAAATCGTCTAGAATGGATCCCATTTTGGTAAGTATCAATGGAGCTGGCTAACTCTTGAAAACGTCTAGAATTCATTCAATTTTAGTAAGTATCAATTGAGCTGGCTAGACTCTTGAAATCGTCTAGAATGGATCAAATTTTGGTAAGTATCAATACAGTTGGCTAGACTCTTGAAATTGTCTAGAATGGATCCAATTTTGGTAAGTTTCAATAGAGCTGGCTAGACTTTTGAAATTGTCTAGATTGGATCCCATTTTGGTAAGTATCAATAAAGCTGGCTATACTCTTGAAATCGTCTAGAATGGATCCAATTTTGGTAAGTATAAATAGAGCTGGCTAGACTCTTGAAATCGTCTAGAATGGATCCAGTTTTGGTAAGTATAAATAGAGCTGGCTAGACTCTTGAAATCGTCTAGAATGGATCCAATTTCGGTAAGTATAAATAGAGCTGGCTTGACTCTTGAAATCATCTAGAATGGATCCCAAATTCGGTAAGTATCAATAGAGCTGGCTATACTCTTGAAATCGTCTAGAATGGATCCCATTTTGGTAAGTATCAATGGAGCTGGCTAACTCTTGAAAACGTCTAGAATGGATCCCAATTTTAGTAAGTATCAATAGAGCTGGCCAGACTCTTGAAATCGTCTAGAATGGATCCAATTTCGATAAGTATGAATAGAACTAGACTCTTGAAATTGTCGTATGGATTCCATTTTGGCAAGTATCAATAGATCTGGCTAACTCTTGAAATCGTCTAGATTTGATACAATTTCGGTAAGTATCAATATAGCTGGTTAACTATTGAAATCATCTAGAATTGATCCAATTTTGGTAAGCATCAAGAGAGCTGACTAGACTCTTGAAATCGTCTAGAACGGATCCAATTTCGGTATCAATAGAGATGGCTAGACTCTACCAAAAGAGCTGGCTAGACTCTTGAATTTTTTTGTCTAGAATGGATCCAAATTTGGTAAGTATCAATACAGCTGGCTATATTCTTGAAATCGTCTAGAATGGATACAATTTTGTTTTGATGAGCGGTACTTCGGTGGAAAAGACAGTTTTTACTGGTAGCCATTGTGCATATCAACAGTTTTATTGATATTTTGACACCCTTTAATCCAAATTTGGTCTTTATCAACAGCGATTTTCTTTTCAAATAATTAATTAAACAAAAAAAACATTGTCGTAAACGATGCTGCAAGTATATAGATTTGGTATCAATTGTAGCAATTTATTTATGATCCAATATAGACCCGACCCAATTTTCCGAAACCGGAAGTACATATATATAATTTACCTACTCCCATCTGTTGCAGAGGTTACACTGCACCAACTAAGTACTAAACATTACAATACGTGGAATTTATAAAGCTAAAAAAATGAAAAACACGGTTGGTGCCGAGAAGGAGAATGTTTTTCTTGTCCAGATCGAAAACAATACAGTTCGATCAGGTCAGTTGTCGTTGTTTATCGGCATAAACTAACGATACGTACAGTTTTTGTATTGTTTAATTCCACTGCATTTTGTTTTATATTTGAGCACGGCTTCAATACGTCGATTGTACGTTGCTTACATGTACGATAGGCACTTTAAAATGGAAGTATGCGGGAATACTGATTTTCTTTTTCATAATATCCTTTTTCTTAAGACAATGCTATTCAAAATATGTGTTACAATACTTAATCCAAATAACATTGTGTACAATAAGACGATTGCAGACTTGTCGATTGTTTGGCAATGTAGCTGAAAACAAGCTCGTATCGCACGTCTAACACATTTAATACATATCTACCGCATCGCACATAATGCGAGTTTCATCTTCCATAAAAATTACCCCATCAGAAAAATCATAAAACTTTTTGTGATGAGTTGAGCATAATTTCAAAGACGTGACCATCGGCTTACAATATATGGGTTATCGATGAGAAAAATGTGTCGATCTGTCATCAGAGCAATAATTTGACATACATGATACATGTACTGAACAATCACACATAGAAACCTATTTAGTTTTTGGGGTATGTTGAATTGCGATTATTTGTTAACGATTTTGACTGAATGTCAAATAATAGTGATGTTATACAAATACAAACAAATGTGTTTTTCATTTATTATTTCATTACAGAAGTTTTGTTTTCCGTCTATTGCACTCTATGCTATCATTTTTGCTCGTAAATTTTTAGTGTCCGGGTCAATTTAACTTATGATAAAAGCATCATTTGATTCCTATCGATTTGTTGTCTTGTTTTATTTGAGGACCACTTCCCTTGAAAACCAATGCATAATGTTATGTTCATGAATGTAAATTTCACGAAAAGTACTCTGTTGCCAATGTGAGAGAAATGCATATGAGATTGCGATTTTTGTTTACCGTATCCTTTCAGAATTATCATAAACTTCAATCTGAGATGCATTTTAACTGCTTCCCTGTGTATATGTTGCCCTTCGGACGATGTTAAATAACACTTACGAGGGCTCAAATGGTCATTGCCGACTGGGCTTCTTCGTGAAAGTATATTATAATGTACCCTGGGCACGGAAACTATAGCAAACAGTAACCCGGAGAAGGGCCGGATATCTTTAAGCGTATTTTCCATACTCGGGGTATATTGTAGTATGCTTAAATGGGACACTTTTAAGTAGTAGCTGAGTCGGCAACTGAAAATTGAGTATTACAAGAATCATTAAAAGCATTGGTCAAATGCGTCCCGCGTCATGCGAAAATTGGTCTTATGTTATATGCAGCAACCGTAGATCCATACTAGTCGGTCAGGATGTACGCTTTCCGTTATAAAGTCACGCAAGGTTTTGTGGTTAATTAGTGGACGGAATGGCCCCTGATGAGCCCTTGCGCAGGCTGGTCTGGAGCTACTGCTGACCGCATTTGTATACTACTCGTTTTCAAATGACGCGGGTCAACTATGCACAACCATTCTAAGGTAGGTAACCAAGAAGAACTCTCGTACGATCAATATCTGCATTATTTCCCATCTAAATAATTGACTAGTTATTCATAGAAGGTAAGAATTGTCGATAATATTGTTTACGAGTATATTGAGGCAAATAGAATTTATATGATATGGGTATACGGGCATTGTGGTCACAGTAGTGAAGATGATTATAAAAATGATGATGATGTCTTTGCAGCTTTATTTGGTGCTTTTTAACAGGAGACAGTTGAATCCGTTGCAGACATCACGAACCTCAAATTAAAGAAAGCAACTGCCAGTAATGCGTGTCTTATATAAAAACACTCTTCCAACACTAACATAGTATGACCATTTCCAATTAATCCCTTTATGCCAAGTGGACTCTTCCATCCTGCAAAATTGGATCAATTTATTTCCAAAATTAGGGATGTCTAGTCTATTTATTTCTATATTTATACTATTTCTTACAGAAATTCCTTTAAGCAAACAGCGCAGACCCAGATGAGACGCCGCATCATTTGGCGTCTCATCTGGGTCTACGTTGTTTGTCAAGGCCTTTTTTCTAGACGCTAGGCATAAATGGGTTAACACGTTAGGTATATGTCTTATAGGTATAAGTACACGTATATAGAAAACCAATAACTTCTTTTTCCCGGCAAAACTTGAATCCCAAAATGACTTGGTTATAACGCAAATATCAGCAATGAAACCGTTTCAATCAGTTCATGTCGTTGGTTCATTGTGCGCATTGGTCTGACATCTAGTAATGTTTCTTCGAAACGTAACGGTTGTAGACAATGCATTGATATTTAATATGTTGGTATGAAGACATTCGCTTTGTTTAACCTGACACGTCGTTGACAAACCTCGTAACATGCTTTTTATGATTGGAGTTGCGTTCAGGTAAAACTGGGCTTAATGCACGCGTGTTACGTGTCGTCTAAGATTCGAAAACATTGTATTCAAAATAGATTCCCACCCAAAGAGAAATTGCACAATTGAAAATGTGATGTTAACTCCGTCCACGAAGGGTTAGGGTTAGGGTGAGGTTTAAAGGTTAGGGTAAGGGTTAGGGGTTAATTAATGTGTAACATCTATTTGGTATCTGTTATTTGTGTCGTATCTATCTGGAAAACAATGCCAACCTCAAAGATTACCCTGTGGAGTCCATACAGGCTAATCAGGGACGACACTTTCTGCTTTATGGAATTTCCGGTTTATGGAATTTTACGTTTGAGGGAAGTCTCTTCTAAACAAAAATCCAGTTTAGGCGGAAAGTGTCGTTCCGTATCAGTCTGCACAGGCTAACCTGAGACGACACTTTACGCACATGCATGAAGGCCAGGGGGTCGTTTCATCAAAGATCGTACGACAGTCTTACTTTACGACTAAACTTTGAAGAGTAAAATATACAAGATGTTGATAAAATAATATCCACGCAAAACCTATTCCGGCGGTAAGACACTGATGAAATGAATACATTTACTGAAAATTAGTAATAATATGCCTTGGTGTTTTGCAATAATGTTTCTTTAAAATATGTATCGTGTTCTAAATTTGTCGTACGATGTTTGTTATAACGGTCCCCAGTTGTCCTAGAGCGATGCTTAATTAGATTATGTACTGCTACGTAGTTACACGTACATCATCATATAGGTATGTCGATGACTTTCGATTTCAAATAAAATCAATACACTTTAGAACGCATATTGAACCTTTTCACTTTTATAAATAACTTAATATGTGTCATAAAGCCAATTGACACGTAATTGACATATATCGTTGCATGTTTTCATCATATTTAAATATTCAATCACATAGCACAGTTTTAAAATCACGCACACTATTCATGATCAACTGGCGGAGTATATATACCGCCTACAAAATCAAAACGATACTTTGTGGCTGCGATGGTTAGCCGAAATTCATTTAAAATATAAATTCTGAAGTGATACCTATTATATTATTTGTCAAACAAGTTTGATCGCATCAATAACAGGTAAGTAAAGATGGGTATGTATCGTTGTTTAAAGAAAATATTACAAATGCTGATCATATTTTTTTTGAAATGTTTGGTGATAAATAACTCTTTCTGAAACCCTAAACTGCACTTAACGCAGAGAACGGGTCCGTTGTGGAAGTGCGTTATGTAATATTCCTGTATTTCATAATTTCAACGCAATTTATTATCACAAATAATTTTGTGGTAACAATCAATGAAGATTTATATATATTAATTTGAGTACGTATATGCAGTATAAAATAAAAAGTCACGCTGAGTGACTAGTTTCAAGGGAACCCAATATTTCATTTAATCATGGAAACCCAATATTTTAATTAAATCACGCTCGACTGTACTGTGTGTTTCTTTCTCCAACGTTTTGGTAGCGATTCGAAATACATATATTTCAAAGGATGGATATATGGTTTTTATAACGTATGCGATCGAACAGTGCGGTGTAGTATGGATATATAGCTCATTTAAACTCGATATGGGACAAAACATTTGTGTTCACGGAACTGGTGTATATATGTGGATAAAAGTACTTAGTAGCAGAAAGATAATACAGGATTATTGATTTAAATACACAATTGTGAATAATATTAACTTTAAGGGACCCATGAGCGCTGTACTTATGTAATTTGTTATCATTTAATTTTTTTAAATACAGCTATTTAGTAAACCCATTGAAAGCTATCAGATTTAGTTTTCAAACGATTTTCAATTGTTGTAAAAATGGACATATATCACACACCAGGTCAACGCAGTTTATTCTTGACAGGTTTTTATAAGCATTGATAATAATTAAATGGCAGTTTGCAACATTTCCTTTCAGCACTTATTTACGGTCTATTTTATTTATAGGAGATAACACTATCGGCATGGAAAATACAAAGATTGGTCTACGCGACGTCTTGTGCATTCGTTACACGAGCAAAGAATGGTCTTATAAACCAAAATTTGTATACATGGGATTAAACAAGCATATACATCCATGGCACACAAAATAAACCCTTTCACTATATAATTAATGCGGACTGTATTAGTTTCTGAAGTTCAGACGGATAACGGATAATGAAATTAGTCATAACGGTACATTGCATACTTATGAATACTAATCATAGATAACATATTTGGCACAAACGATGTTATCATATGCATAGTATCCTCGTGATAATTTGAAAGGAGACATGCTAAGTTCAAAAAATACTCAAACAGTTGCTGCGGAGGTTGTTCCTGATACAGAACATATCCACGTTGACGAACCAATGAAAGAGTCAAAAGAAACGCGTAATGAGAATGCAAATAGCCGAACGATGGCTACAAATGGAGTCGAAGTTAATGCTGAGGGATACCAAGAATTTAACACAGACTTACGTGTGAACACATTCAACAAGCAGTTCAAGAAATGTCAACATAGACATAAAATAGAAGGAGGTCTTAGGACCACGCTGAGCGAGCTACCACAGGAAGTTTTGGGTGCAATCGAACTACTTGCTGACGGTAACTCATTCATTCAGTTTTGTAAACAATGGTATATGAATACTCAATATATGAATGAAATCAATTATAAGCAAATTTGGAAAAAATCAACCCCGGATATAAATGTGAAATGTTACAGGAGGGCTTTAGTTTATTTCCCACTTTAAATGCAAATCGGCAGATGATTAAGCTCATGTATTTCTTTACACATGATCAGTTGTTTAAACACAGTAAATGAAATATAAGATTGCAAAAACAAACTCGTTAATATTTGGGTCTAATAATATAACGGTTATGTTTAGTTATTTTGAATCAATGTAAACATCAATTACTTTTTTTGTTTTATTTGTCCATGATACCGTGTTAAATATTATAACACATATTTGTACATCATTGCAAATATTAATTTTAGGTCATGAGTCCGCGAAGGTACCGGATTTTCTACAACAGTTGGTCTCCGATGTAAAGTTTCTACATCTTCAGATTCTATTGCAAAATGTTGGGCTTTCAGACGTGGTCGATCAAGTATCCACTCTGGCTGAGATCTGCGATCAAATCCACCTTCGCACAATAAAAACACGTGAGCTTATTCGATCTTACATCGAAGTCACTGTAAATGTATTTTAAGTTCAACCCAATAATACAATTCTTAAGTTTAATTTGGGTATAAAAAATACTAGTGTTGAAAATACTGTGTTTCAGCGACAACAAATCAATAAACGCGGCCGTTTGAATAATGTACATTTCAGCGGTACAGTAGTGCATTGCAAACCAATAAAACGACAATGTAAGTCAGGCTAGATTATATACACGCTTTTAATGGTGCATGTAAAAGTGCTCAAAACAATAAAACATTATTTAATGATGTATTCGGAAAATCAAAAGATGTATTTGGAAACAGGTCAGATCGAATGATAATGTTAAAATCGGTAATGCATATATTTAGGTATACAAATGCTCTTTGCACCTGCTTTGCTTGGCTACATACGCATGTCATCGATATGTGCTTTCCTTATAAGATATGAAGTATTATTAGGTCATTGTCATTGCATGTGTACATGTATAGGTGTGCATTACGTGAATGTCGAACAGCTATGTTATCAAGTGCATGTGTTTATGACGTGACTAGGAATTAGGTGTTGGCAATCATAGATTAGACGGAATATTAGGTCATTTTGTGTAGGTCATGGTGTTTCACAATATCACACCATGTGCTTAAAAAGATGTGCGATCTGTAAGGCTAGCGCATATGTAGCATTTACAGCCCGGCCACTTACGTGTTTGGTAATAGACGTATCAGGGAATACGTTTTGAAAAAAACACCCATTCTAATCTGCGGATATAAATGGAATTGAGACGTTTAAAATTATCTCAAAGAAACCAATTTGTTTTTATTTTAATGAAATGCGGTTGGTGGATTAATTGGGTCGGCGGGTTTTTAAGGGATTAGTGGGTTTGTCCATGGTCGAGCGTAATCCGGGAGTAGTTTATTGGTCACGGTCATTTGCTGCCGCTTCTTTTAATTTGGTTGTACATTTATAAGTTCCCTTAGTACTGAAAAATCAGTTAATTTTTACTGAAAAAATGGTGCATCCGGTGCAAAAATATGACTGAAATACGGTTGAATCAAGCGAAATATTTAAAGAACGACACAAAAAGCTAGTGAACAAAACAAGCGTCATTGTGTATTCGTCTTAAATTCTTTAAGCTGTCATAAAATATTTTACTTATTATTCAAATAAAACGCAACCCATTTTCTATAAGGCAGCACATATAAACATACCATGTATGTCGAACGTAGTTCGTTCTAGTGAATCTTTAACGTGTTTCTATTTTTTGTTAATAACCACGTTCTTTTCAAATGATCATGTCAAGTGGTAATGAGGTCAAGTAGATATGCGTACCACAGGTTTTTAATTAGAAACAACATAGTTACGATTCACTTTGCACGTCATGGCTAAATTTCTTAAATCAGGGATCCCACTACTAGTTTTGCATTGTCTGTGTTTTGCGTTTGTAGTAAAAAAAAACAGAACTGATTTACTTAGAATCTCCACACATACATAAAACTCAACTGATGACATCCCAAATATTATTAAGTTATAACTGACACATGTGCCCGATGTTTACTCAGTCTAGTAAAGACAAGCTCTGAATTGTCTATTAAGAACAGTCTATATACAATTGTAATTTAAACTGCTACTTGACACGTTGTGCGACAACAGTTTCAGCCGGAGACAGATCGACCAATAGACAGACGCTTGTCCTTGTTGTGAACCAGGCCTGCGAGGCCGGCAAACATTTGGACCGAGTTCGGAAGTGGCTATCGGGATACACTGTAGTGGAGGCGAACATATGGGGTATGAATTAACTTAATATAAATATTATATGCAACCAATACACGTTGGACAACGGAATGTACATACAACATTTTGATGCCCCCCTTCGAAGAAGAGGGGTATATTGTTTTGCACATGTCGGTCGGTCCGTCGGTCGGTCGGTCCGTCCACCAGATGGTTTCCGGATGATAACTAAAGAACGCTTAGGCTTAGGATCATATAACTTAATAAGTACATTGATCACGACTGGCAGATGACTCCTATTGATTTTCAGGTCACTAGGTCAAAGGTCAAGGTCATAGTGACTCGAAACAGTAAAATGGTTTCCGGATGATAACTCAAGAATGCTTACGCCTAGGATCATGAAACTTCATAGGAACATTGATCATGAATGGCAGATGACCCCTATTGATTTTCAGGTCACTAGGTCAAAGGTCAAGGTCACAGTGACAAAAAACGTATTCATTCATTGTTTGTGTGTGTCCAAAAACTTTAACCTTGGTTAAAGTTGGATACGTTTTGCAATATTGAAGATAGCAACTTCATATGTGGCACTGAGCTGCACAATTTGAGCGGTGAAAAGTCAAGGTCAAGGTCATCCTTCAAGGTCAAAGGTCAAATATCATTGTATTTTTATTTCCTAAAACTTTAACCCATTTATGCCTAGTGGACTCTCCCATCCAGCTAAAGTGGATCAATTTATCTTGACTGGCAGATGACCCCTATTGATGTTCAGGTCACTCGGTCAAAGGTCAATTTCACAGTGACAAAAACGTATTCTCACAATGGCTTCCACAACAACTGACAGCCTATATAGGGGGCATGCATGTTTTACAAACAGCCCTTGTTAAACATGCTCTACATAGGCAGGAGTAAATGTTTCTGAAAGCTTTTTGCTCAATAATGACTTAAATGATTTAATTCATACTTATAATATATATTCCCCACGTTGAAAAGATCACAAAGGCAAAGTTGGGTAGATCTAAATGTATTTTAAATTTTGCCCAATTATAGATCATTTTAAACTAAGACATCTGCATATTTACTATAGTGGCAGGTTTAAGTTTCATTAAGCTTATTTCACGCGAATTGCGTGAAGGATTACATTAAAAATTCAAACATTTATTCTCCATATCGAAATGACCCCATATATAATTTTGGATTGACGTCTATCAAAATCAAGTGCCTCTTTACACTTTTAAATTTTACGTATAAGCTTGCTCTTGCATATAGGGCGCATTGTGTCAACGTCAACAGTCCATCATTGCTACATAAAACAGAAAAAAAATCCGCTCAAATCAAGCTTTGTTTGTATAAAGAGTATTTCTAATGATAAAAATAATGAATTACTTGAGAACAACCCCGAATTACATACAATACAAACTGTTTGGCTTAGAAAAAGAAGGTTAGAAACTGTGATCAACTCAATTCAAGGGCGATGTCCTTCGCAAGCTCATGTTTCTAATTACTGTCACTAATAAAAAATGGTGCTTAGCTACTTCCTATAAATGAATATTGCATTTATTGCTGATTAATTGTTTGTTCAAATAAGTATGCGCATGCAGTACGTAATACAACTATGCATCGTTTTGCTCCGAATCCAGACTAAGCTTTGTTATAGATTGTGAATGCTGCATGGAGAAAACCAAACAATTGCAAGCATGCAACAAGTTTATAGAGCACATGGAAGCTAAAAACGCCTACATGAGGACGAACTATGGAGGCGTGAATGTGGAAGAATGCCTAGCCCGAGCTGCAGATTTCAACATCAAGAAATGCCAGTCAAGTGCGGTTTGATCACAATTACTTTTGTCAATATTATGTTTAATTACAATGTAAATGTTAGCTCACTCGGTAGAACACTCGCCTTGTAAGCGAGAGGTGCAAGGAATGAGTCCCGGATTGGCTGCATGGTTTTCACCACCTGGCGACCAAACCAGCGTTCATATTAAAGATGACCATCAGTACATTCTGTCGTCTCTGTTTCAGATTGCATCAAATGTCGTAAAATGGATTTCGAACTGACCAGCAAGCGCATTGCCGTGCGAAACATCCTCAATGAATACAACGCTCTTCACAAGAGGGCGGTTCTGCGTGGCCTGTCGGAGGAATCAAGCGAATGCACGCCAATCCGAGACTGCAAGAAAGAGATGCAAATCTCAGAACACATAGACAACTATTGGAGGACCAGAATGCAGAGGATATTCAGACTTTAAACGGCATGTTGAGAGAGTGATGATTTACACACATTTAGCTCGTTTTCTCAAAGATGATACATATATTATTATCTACAGTTTATTATCAAAACCGTGCTGTACGATGAATTCATCAGTTGGACAGGTTAACTGATATATTTGTAACGCTAACTTATAATTATGCTGTGTTGTTTGAAATTGTAAAATTATACAATATAATACACTACGTGGATTGTTAATGCAAATACAATAGTTGCATTAATGACGGTGGTAATGAAGACTTAAATATCGCGTTATTATGGAATAAAACTTGACAGCTTATCGATGTGCACGAGGTAAACTATTGTAATATGTCTTTAATAACATTAAAGCATGTCTGACACAAATCAAAACTAAAATATAATTAAAAACTTGGACCCATTAAATCAACGAATTCTGTGAAAACGACCTGCCAATGACCCGTGCGAGGGAAACCATACGCATCGACCGCGCACACAGAATCGGTAACTACCACTCGGGCTCTGAACGTCCAATTGTTGTACGATTGAACTGCTAACAGAATAAATGTACTGTTAAACTGAAAGTGATGGACCCTTCATACGGTAAAGGTCCCGTACCGGAGATGCCGTCTCGTCTTCCCAGACACCCACAGGAATATAGGAGACGCCAACAACTTGACAAACAACCGACGGCACCTGAAAACCCATCATTCATGTCTCAGAGAACATATGACATTAACAAGAAGCACCTGAAATGTGTTCTTTGGAATGTTCAGGGTAGTGTAAATAAACTGTGTAATAATAAATGTAATTAAATTAATGTCTGTGATACTGAGTTGTTGAGAACTTAGCTTAACAAAACTGATTGTTTCGATAATGTTCTTCAGTCTTTTTTTGTGATCAATGACATTTACATTCATGTAATGATAAAATGTCTGATCTTATTTATGGTGTGTCCTATTCTGTGTAAGGCATATCCTATATGTTGATTATATTTCTCCTACTTTGACAAAATATAAATGTTTTATTACTGATTGTAAACTAGATTAATCTTAATTTTATTAATACCAAAGACTATTTATATTATCCATTACTGGTAGTAACTCGCGTTAGTTCTCGAGGGTTATGAAAATTAAATCCAAAATAATGGTGATAAATATAGGATCTGGCACGAGTTGTCATATCATACCATATTTTATTAAACGAGTTCAGGAATTTTGTTAGTTAGCGAGCCTTTGGCGAGCTTACTAACGAATTTCCTGGACGAGTTTAATAAAATATGGAATGACATGACAACGAGTGTCAGATCTTTTTTATCACATGCTTTTAAATGAGCAAATTAAATAAATATTTACGCAAACATAATGATTAATCCCGAATGTTGTTTTCATTTCGTGACGTCATTTTACGTTACAACGTCATTTCAGCAAAATAACAAAATGTGATTGGTCAATAAACGAAAACTAAGCCAATGAAAACGCTTAAAAATGTTGTATTACACATGTGTAATAAAAAAAAATGTAATGGTTGTATCACAGGTGGGTAGCGTGTGGCTATGATATTAATTAGTGAAAACATCATTTTGAATGATGAATAATCATATTATAACAAAAAATTAACTTTTCTGAAAAAAAATATTTCACTATCAAATATATATATACATGTAACAAGGAATGCAACTCAAAATCAGCCCAAAACAGGGTGCATCGCTTTGAACAGCCTTATCTTCATCAATGTTGCAGCGATTTTCACGATCTCGGTCTTATTCAACGCAGAAATGAATTTCCTTTCTGGAAATGTATATGTCTTGCAATATTTTTACAAATGCTGGGTCAACTTTTAAGAAATAACACGATACACAACTCGCATGACCCAGTTGATAGTGATCTTGCTGTCTTTAAGACTGAAATCTTCACGGAGTAAAGGGCAACTTCCCTACAAAGTTCATGTAGTTCGATACCATAATTCAATAAAACGTATAAAAAAAAACATTATTACCGTTCTTGTCGTTACATTCTGCATCAAGACTAACTGTCCAGCGCCGTTTGAAACCTTTGTTTACCTACATTTCAACTAACTGACATTTTAAACATACGAGTGATTTCATTGGTCCAATGCGGAGGTGTGTCTTTACAACTGGAGATTTCATTCATAAAGAATGCATGATCGTAAACATGTGCAGTGTACTCTATTTGAATCAAATGAGTTTCCAGTTTACCTTGATGGAGTTTTACGTGTTTTATTACACGGCCCAGCTTTGCCGTTGTTATTGTCTGATTGAATCATGTCCATAGGGTCAAAACATGCAAAGCCACAGGGGCCAAGTTATTTATGAAGAATTGTACATTTAATTGCGATAAACTAAAACTATCTTATCTGAAACTGAAAGAGTTACGACTTGATATTTGGTGTGACAAATTGTATTATTTTCCAAATCTAAGTTTGTTCAATCAAGTCCCTTTGTTTAAAACTAAATAACTGCATTAAATAACCGTTTGTTCAAATCATGCTCATGGGATCAAAATAGGCACCACAATGTGGTTACTTGTCTATAGTTAAAACTTTAATGTGTGCTGATACTGTCTCATACTTCATATGTCATGAGTTAAAATCCACAGTTATTGCACAAACATCACATAATCCATACATTACAGGCGGGTGTCTACATGTATTAGGTGATCGACCTAGGGTCTTAGCCTTGCTGTTTACCAAAGAATGAGTGAAGAATTCATTCATGTTTTGAAAACGGCTTTTACTTTTTCGATTTCAAAACTATTTTATGTATGTATATTTTGTATTAAAAGCTATATAATTCCAATATGATGTATGTGTACAAATAGATTTCACTTGTTTTTTTACTTATTATGGAAGTGTAATAGTCCGGTACAAAAACAATCCATTATTTTATTAACTGTTAGTTGAAGACTTAATTTTTCCTGTCTTATAATGACATCATTTATATGCCTTTCATCTGTCCGTCTGTCTACTTCTTGTGTCGAATATAACTCAAAAACATTCAAATGTACGTTAAATTAAAAGATAAGGGTTTGAGAGGACGTTCAGAGTTCAATGACCATGACTGTTTCAGGTTTTACAATGTCATTGCTCCTCTGTTTGTTTTTTTACCAACTCAATTGGTATTAGTATTAAACAGAGGGGGTAATCACGTGATAATCAATATGGCGACGTCCATACCGAGACGGTTATTTCTCGCCGCTTTATACCCTTTATTACTTCTGTTTATTTTTAACTGTCGCTTACTTTCCAGCCATATCAGTACAAAGTTTTTTTGTTTTTTTTTATATAATAGAAGACATACAATGTATACATGTATATGATCATAAAACAAAGTGAAACCATGTAGCAACAAAAATGTTCAGACATGTTATACAAGATATGCTAATATATATTTTTTGACTTTGTGGTTTCCTTAAGAAAAAAAGGTTAATTTGTATTTTTGGTTGTTTTTGGTAGGTGTTTTTTTAGAAAAAAGAGAAAATTTCAAATCAAACAGAATAGTTATGAATACGGATGAGTTGCATAAAGATAGGGTAGAAAGCATACTTGTCTTGTTTATGAAAGTTTAATGTGTTTCCATTTTTGTTCAAATATATAAAGTGTATCATTGTTTAGGGCTATTTCTTTTTCAATTTGAATCTTCAGTTTTAAATAAGTGATGAAGCAGTTAATTGTAGGCAGTTGTTTTCTGCATTTCATACTGAATATAAAATATTTCATCAATATAATTATGTAATTCACAGCGTTATTAACCTCTTGTATTTTTAAGGTATTTACTCCCAAACTGATGTCTAAGAGAGAGAGTTTAACATTTAATTGTTGTTTCTCTAGAAAGGTTGTCAATTGATTCCATAGAGATTGAATATGTTTACACTCCCAGAAAAGGTGTTCTATTGTTTCAATATGTTCACTACACAGTAGATGATCTATATGGCATGACGAATATTTGTTCCCAATTAAATTCTTTTTCTCTTAGAAGGTTTTGCCATTTAGTTTGAGCTTTAGAGATTTCGGCATGGTTTTTATTTGAAGTGTGTAAAATATTTTGTTCGTTTTGGTTTGTTTTGCAATTATGTTTTTTAAGAATGCTTTTGAGTACATGGTGTATTATTTATAGTGGTAGCAGCATTAATATGTATTGGTATACTTTTGATCAATGTGTAGTACATCAGAAAATTACTTGTGGGTATTCCGACTATGTAGCATAAGTTATCAAAAGAATAGAAGTCGTTTATTCTGAAGTTGTACAATTGATCTACATATTTTCTGTTTCGTTCGAAGTTTCGAACCAATCCTTATAGAAAAACGTTTTATTGTTAGTAGCTATGTCTTTATTGTTCCATAGAATGAGTTTACTGTCTATTTTGGTTTTCTAAATTATTAGTAACTCTACACCATGCCGATAGAACATTCGATAGAAATATGTTTTTGGTTGAAAATTCATCCAAGATATTATTGTCGATATTACATTAAAAAAGTAATGAGTCAACATATTTTTTTAAGAATTTTCTGGTAAAATATTTTCCATTTACTCGTATTGGTATTATCAAAATATCTTTTAACCCAACTGCATTTGATTGCATTCAGGAATGAATCTATATCAGTTAGTCTTACACCTCCATATTCTACTGATTCAATTAATTGAGTTCGTTTAATTTTATCAGGTTTACCGTCCCATATGAAATTAAATATTTCTGATTTAATATCTTCAATAATATCATTTGGTGGATTTGGGAGAACTGTTAGTGTATAAATCAGTAAAAAGGTGATTAGCGTTTATTTCGTATTTAAATTCGCTTTATATCTCGACTTTACTCCCCGCAAATTTCCTTAGTGGAACCCTAATTAGGTCATTCCGCTAAGACATTTTGCACCGAGTAAAGTCGAGATATAGAGCGAATATTACTATGAAATCAAAGCCAGTAACTTTCTTTCGTATATGGCTTTAAAGTGAGCGGACTAAACAAATATAATACAAGTAATACAGGGTATAAAACGACAAAAAATACCTGCCTCGGCATGGACGTCGCCATCTTGTTTGTCACGTGATTACCCCCTATGTTAAAGTGATTAGAAAAAAAAACTGTATAAACAGAGCACGTATGGGGATCTTTTGCACTTAACGGTATTCTTTATGTCAAATCGTCTGTGATTGGTCACTTAATCGAAAAAACTTGTTAACATAGTTGCCTTAAATTAACCAATCCATAATATCTTACGGTGTATTTCAACAATTAAATATTTCATTACATCTGAGATTAAAAAATAATAAAAAGTATTAAAGGATTCTAATGAAACGTCATGTAATGGCACTTGACTTTGAATAGAGCTGGATACGTGCATGGATTCTTTAACCCTTTGTTTTATCTTCCTTTTCAAAGCCTAACGACAAGTATAAAATGCATTGTAAACAAATGCATATACGTATTAATGGGGTACATTTAGAGTAATGTTATTCAATAAACAAATAAACTTGTTTGTTTTCCCAACTCTGAAGGTGAATATCACAAGTATGTGTCAAATTGATACTCGTTGAGCTTTTTGAACTTACAGTTAAATAGCTTGTAAGATACCTACATGTATTTCACTTTCAGACGTATATTCCTCTGAGATATTCCCGGTAGGTTTTGATCACTTTTCAAAAGTATTAATTTTCAGGTATAGTATGATCTAAGAAAACTTGCTTTCTTTGTTCTTTTGAAATATGTTTACATGCTTACATTAATTATTTTAAAACTTAACGAAAACTGGATTCAAAATCCTCTTAACCGTTTGTGAGACAAAATGAAATAATGTACTGGCATGAAATTTCTGTCCTCTGCGTCCATACCCACCAGCTGTTTAGTGGCCGATGAACAATGTGAATACGGGCCTTGGTCGGTTGTCTTTAATGCAATACAAACATTATTATATGACCATGTATTATATTATTGAATTCAACTGGGCTAATTTTGATCCTAAAACACTGGCTTAATTTGAATCGTATAACATAGCTAAAAGTTGCGAACTAGGCCTTATAATACTAACGTTTTTATCGCATACTACCGGTGACAAATCTTCATTGTGACTAACACTTTCCAACTCGTGCCGTCTTATCTTTAGCGTGATAGCATCCATCTAACCCCGTCAGAAACGTACACGAAGCGAGCTCAAATTCTAAAGCACTTGGACATATAACAGGACGGTCGTGGTATGTGATTGCTAATTTTCGTTAACGTTTTTACCAAAATCTTTAATAGTGTCTTATTTTATTACCCAAAAAGGCTGAACTATAATAAGTGAAACATCAGCTAGCAACGATCTATGTTTATAGGTGGGTGCAAATCCCATGATATACGGTACAATCCTAAAAAACCTAATAAAGTGTATAGTTATTATTTGTATGAACTGCAATTCTTATGATTATTATATATATACTTTATCTAAGATATATTACAAAACAAATAAAGGGAAATAATTCTTACTTAAAATATAGGGTTATAGTTCTTGTGCAAGGCAATTCTCCTCATTGATATCTATACACAATTGACGTTGTATGTTAATACAGTTAAAGAACCTGAGACACAGCCCTAAAAAGTTACAGCACATAATAACAACAACTGTCAGCAAGTCTTACTCAAGAAAGTGTGGGTTTATAGTTCTTGTGAATGGCACTTCTTCTAATTTCCTTCAACACACACATGCAATTTCATATTGAAACCTTTTATCTGAGATATATCCCTTAACAGTTTCATAATACAACAATTACAAATGGTAATAACTCTTATTTAAGAACGTGAAAGGTTATCTTTTTATTTATGGACCTTCTCCTCATTGATATATGTATACATCCATGAAGTATATATCATGTATAAGTTGATATCTTATACAGTTTCTGAGATACATCCCTAAAATGTTTGTGGCAGAGGGACGGGCAGAAGGAATGAGGGACGGACTAACTTACAACGCAATTCTATATCCCAACGCATTTTGCGGGGGATAAAAATGACACACATTTAGTTGGACAATATTTTCGGAAAAGCTCCGATCCGCGTTTGCTTAACAAGATCGGCCGTTTGAAACATAGTTTTAACAAAGTTACGCGTGCTTTAAAGGGACCTTTTCACGTTTTGGCAAATTGACAAAATTAAAAAAAATTGTTTCAGATTCGCAAATTTTCGTTCAAGTTATGATGTGTGAGGAAATAGTAATTGCTGAACATTTACCATGCTCTAAAATATCCATTATATGCATCTTTTGACGATTTAAAAATCAGAAAATTATAAAGCGTTGCAACGCGAAACGATTGAATAATTTGGAAAGTTCTGTTGTTGTCGTTATATTTTGTGAAAATATGAAGTTTGCTTATATAAAGTAAAAATACAACCCCCATAGCATGAGTACGGATGGCCGAATGGTCTTAGTGGAAGATATTTTACTTGTTTTTTTAGTGGAGATATTTAGGTCCAATATTTAAATTTATAAATATAAAACATTTAATTACAAACTTCAATACCTGCCAAAATCTGTGAAAGGCCACTTTAAAGAAGTCATTTTATTTATTATTTATTAAAACCGTTCATATTTTAATGTTATATACAATGTACGGTAACTTTCACATTTTCGACAACTTTTCGATAAACATGGCAAAGTCACGAGCAAATTTCGCGTTAGTTTTATTTTTTTATACCACATTTATATAGCGCCCTTTTCATACTTGAGATGTGCGTTCAAAGCCGCTTTACATTTTTCCCCCTGATCACTGGGTCATAAGTCGTCCGTTAACATCTTGGCGCAGTATGCAGCCACGGCACATTGGCTTATTTCCCTCACAGGTACCCATTTATACACCTAGGTGGAGAGAAGCAGATGTGGGATAAATTTCTTGCTCAAGGAAATTCCAGTGGTCAGGGCGGGATTCGAACCTGATACCTCTCGATCCCTAAGCCAGTGTCCTACCATTAGACCACTGCTCCCACATTTTGTTTCTTCAGAAACAACAAGAAGTATGTCGATGCCGTTCGTGATTACCTGCTGCATTTTGTTGCTGATATCTTCAGTCCATAGCCAGAACGCATGCGCAGACTTGGACACTCAGGCGTGCGCGCGCATGCATGCAACGCAACCGGGCCTCTGCGAAACGTCGCTTGCTGATTCGGCGTGCCCCGAATACTGTGGAAAATGTAGAATAGCTCTTAAATTGCGTAAACTTAATTCGTTCCTTTGAGACGCACGTCCTTTAGACCAGGATCAGCCACACAAGTATTTCAAAGTTTTTTTTGAGAAAAATGCCCCGTTCTATAGAGTTCTATCCCTATGTAATGTTTCTCTAAAGATTTACGTATTGCGTTAGATATAACGTATGATTTGACGATTGTTTTCTTCCAAATTTGGAAGGGCGTTTAATAAAGACGAGCATGAGTACACTAAAATAACATAAAAGTGACATTATTTCAAAAGTAAAATTAATGTTGTTTTTACCTGTAAACGAACGATCTGACAAATGATCTTGTCGCACATATAATAGTCAAATCAGGAACACGCAAACCGATCTCGGACATGTATGATTCAGGCTCCACGCTGCCGCCACAGACGACGACGGTCTTGCTGACAACGACGACAAAGCCGTGTGAGGACATCGACACGCTGGCCTGTCAAAAGATGCAACAAAGCAAACCAGACCTTTGCCTCGACGATAGTCTCGCTGAGCTCGCCTGTAAACGATTCTGTGGAAGATGCCGTAAGTGAACAAAGAACATTGTTTGTAATCTTGAAGTCGAGCAGTCGAGGGTGTTTAGCCCATGAATACCAATGGTGAATGTTAAACATACGTTCTGATATAATTACATATTAAACCATTAGAAATCATAACTCGACTGAAACAGTATTTTTTGTGTAAAAAAATAGAACAGAAATATAGTTTTAAACATACGACTCAATATGATCAAACTGTATACACAGGAACTTAGTTGGAAATATAACACCAATGCGCCGTCACAAAACAGTTGACTTTGGTTTGAAGGTTTAAATGACTGAAATCTATTTTAAATACAACATAGATCTAATAAATTTATGCAAAAACTCAGCTTTTAACGGCCCATGAATAGATTTAATTCGGAACTCGCGCGCTGTGGGTTTTTTCCAATATCTGAGCGCGCGCGGGAGGTACAAACATTGTCATTAATATAGTAATGACCAGTTACGTCGATATACGATTTGCTTCCCCTTCAGTAGTGGATAATAAGTATTAAAACGAAAGTAGTGTTTCTTTTGGGAAATTTCAAAATTCAAGTCTTGTGTTGTTATTGCTATTATTATTAATAAATACACATAACAAATCTAACACTGATATTTAAATTCTAAATACATGTGCACCGTTCCGATGTACAGCAGCCTATACGAATGGGTACAGTAACTAACATCCTTAACAGACATGAAAAACAGACTTTGTCAGCTGTATGGTAATGACAGAACCTATACAAATTAAACACGATCGAGATTAGTTTATCTAACGAAAAATGATTAAATCATGGTATTTTTATCAACTATAACGAACGTTTGAGCAGAAAAAGTGGTGTTTACTATTCAGCGATAAGAAAAACTATTGATTCACTCTCTTAAAATATGCTAGTCAGATTTTGTTTGTACCTACCGCGCGTGCTCAAATATCGGAAACATCCGGACTGGAGAGTTCCGAATAACAACTATTACCTGGATCCTTCATAGCTTTTGCATGAGAAGCAGATATTGAATCTCTATAACTTATGTGCTTAAGTACGACACTTATGCTTATGTAGACAGATGCTTTCGTTTCTGGTAATCATTTAGTTAATCTTATATAACTATGTTTTAACTTGCATTTTGCATACAGTGCTTCCCATCATTTCCGTTCCGAGCTTTCACAAGATATAACACGAAAATGAGCTAATGATATTACACGTGGTAAGATGGAATATAAAAAATATCTTTCTCACTAAAATTACTAAATAAAGTTCTGAGCCCAGTTACTAAAGTCTTATATCGGTACATCGTTGAGATTGTTTGTTCAGGAGCGCACTATTCTGTCATTGGTGACACTCCATGGTTATATAAATGAACAGAAGGCACTGCCTACTATGCAGCATTGTCGACTTAAAACAGTTGCACTCACATTCGTTGTAACAATTACCAGCGGAGACAAAAAAGTTCAGCAAAATCGCTGGATTCCCGAATATATTTGACTGCATAAACAGTAGAAACATCCGCATTCAGGCGCCGCATTATGGCTTCCTATAAAAACCGGAAAGGTTTTCATTGCATAAACACCCAAGCTGTCTGTGATAACCCAGGTAAACGTAATGCTTCATTGTTCAGTCATTGCATATACATATACTTGTATCATATAAATTATCAATAAATACATTTTGATCATGTGATATATTATTTGTATAAACTTGTGTTTGCAAGATCCGAATTTATAGATCCGAATTTATATTTTAATTAGCATTGTAAGTTTATTATAACTTACATTTTGTTATTCAATAAATAACAAGAGATGTGTTTGTCAGAAACACAATGCCCCCTTATGCGCCGCTTTGACTTTTTTGTTGACCTTTGACCTTGAAGGATAAACTTGACCTTTCACCACTCAAAATGTACAGCTCCATGAGATACACATGCATGCCAAATATCAAGTTGCTACGTTCAATAGTGCAAAAGTTATGAAGAAGGTTAAAGTTTTGGTTAAAGTTTTAGAATTGTGTTTTGACCTTTGACCTTGAAGGATGACCTTGACCTTTCACCACTCAAAATGTGCAGCTCCATGAGATACACATGCATGCCAAATATCAAGTTGCTATGTTTAATATTGCAAAAGTTATGAAGAAGGTAAAAGTTTTGGTTAAAGTTTTGGGACACACACACACACACACACACACACACACACACACACACACACACACACACACACACACACACACACACACACAAACACACATACAATGACAGACAGGCCAAAAACAATATACCCCCGATCTTTCGATCCGGGGGCATAAAAAAAGCTAAACATGTCATCATGTCTTCTGAGTTAAATGTTTGAGTGGTTTCTTGTAAAACAAAAGACGTGGAAATATTAAAAACATTTAAGATAATTACATGTAGCATTTTAATTATCGAAACGGTCGTTACTTAAACGGATATTAAAAGGGGTACATGATGCTACATACAAAATAACTTTCATTTAAACATTTAAATACTAAAAATTCCTGTTCAATTTTTGTTGTTATACTGGGAAATTTACAAGTTTTAACAGTAGAAACTACAATGAGTATTAGTAAAAATGGTTGTAGTAGTAATTGTATAAGAAGAAGTAGCCGTTTTAATGATTGACATATAAGAATATTCGTAGTTTTTTGTGTGTTTTTTGTAGCAGTAAAGTCAAGCAGTAAGTATATTGTAATGATCTCACAATTGACAAAGCTGGCATGTTTGAAAAAAGTGAAAACCGTATAAACAACTGTTATGTGTGTAATCTATATAGCCAATAACAGTAGGAATAGTAGAACTGCTCTTGTAAATGGCACAATAGTGAGTATACGAGAAAGCTTGTTTATCTTATTTTAATACTTATGGTCATAATTCCTCATTAAATCGTCAGTATAACTGTTTGACTGTGGTTGCAAACCAACATCTCTACTGTTCGTGCTCCTTTCATTTCATGGAAATATTCCAAATATTTATACAATTCAGCTATTATCGAATTATGATCGTTGACAATAGTTGTATCTTGAAAAGTCATCCTTGAATTTGAGTTTGACAGGATTCAATCTGTCAATCAATTCTGCACCATTCTTTGAATTTCAGCGGTGGAGTGTTACTCGTGCCCCACCCTGGTGAGGAGCTTGTCGGAATGCAGGGCGACGACCACGTGTCAAGTAAGCGAGGTAAGTGAAACACGTGCAAACCCGTGGTTAAATATTTGTGCATTCTGCTTTTGTGAAGGCAAATCTGTTTTTGTGTTATAAATACTTATTTCATGAAGTAAATTCTGCGTTTGCATATTTAATTCTGCTTTTGTGAAGCATTCTATAATTTTGTGTTTGCTAACGCACGGATATGTAGTTATTACTTTTAAAACCGTTTTAATTGATTAGTAAAACATGTTAAACATAAATTTACGTTTTATTTATCGCTGATATGTTATATTTTTGTATAATACACTGATCAATGAGATTTGGATAAATGCAATGTACTATTGTTTTTCGTAGGTTTTTTTTCCGAGCAGTTACACAAGCAATTTACAAACGTGTTTTTTCAGGCTTGTTACGTGATGGAAGTTTTTGACTTCGACGCCTCTCATGGATTCCGCGCGGGATGCATGCCAAAAGACGTAAGAGATACGATTTTATGTATACTTCTTAATTTCAAAAACATGTTCGAATTCCTTTCACTTATGAAAAAAGTAGACCGAGGATCACACGGACTTATCATTTCCAGATATGCCCATTGGGCCTTAAGTAAATGCTTAATAAAAATGCTTTGTTTTTTGATAATGTAATTAATGACAACTTTCGTACGACCAGCTCTAAGATCTTTAAAAGTAGACGGGCGCTGCTTAGATGGACACAATTCAATTTAGAGGAAATAATGAGGATGAAACAACAAATACCCAGACGGATAGGTCGAGCCCGCAATATAAACGACCGCGCATTCATTTCCCAGTCTATAGTGTGGATATGAGAATGGCAAGGTCCACGAACTGATTCACTAGCTGAAATGCTACCACTGCGACATCATCGAGCTTTGCAAGGTCAGATAGCTAGGTTACGGAAAAACATCAACAGACGAAAGGAGCAAAATATGTTTCAACAGGATGGATTATATACATCGACACGGGTTTGCTTACATCCTTATGAAGGAGATAGTCAACAGCGGCATCAATTGTACCCCATTTTACAGCAGGCTCATTTTCAGACTTGTCAGCGAGACATCAAAACATCACCGTCATGCAGCAGGTATACGGGGGATAACACGATGCACCACGCAGACCGTACCGAACAGCAATATGGCATGCTCGAATCGGGCAAGTACACAACCAGATCGATGATCAATCTCCGAACATCCCCCTTTAAAAAAACGCAACCACGAGCTTTGAGAGAATTACTGCACAATATAAAAACTATAAACATAAGTCGTCCCAGATAACTAATGCTAACATCATCTTAATCCGATTTAAAATTAAGTACGAGAAACAGGTGACAAAAGAATATGCTGGATTACAACTTGGCAGAACCAGTGGAACATATCTTCTGCAGAGTAATCATGGAGAAACACCTTCACCGCCAACGTTATCTCCTCCACAACTTCATCGACTTAAACAAAGCTCTCGACCCCTTTTGGCGTTATTACATATGCCAAGTTTCGAGAGAGTTCAACATTGATGAAGGGCTTGTGCAAGTAATCAAAGAACTCTACGGAAAAGCAAGCAGCACAGTACTGCTCAAAGGACAAACTGTTGACTTCTTTAGGACATCAGTGGGCGTCCGTAAGGCATGTCTGCTAAACCCCGTTATGTTTAATCTTCTTCCTAAAAAGATAATTCCGGAGACTCTCCAAGACCACCACATCTCTTTATCTAACGGTTGCGGACATATCCCAAAGTTGACATTCGCTAATGACATTTATCTCATGGGTCGCACAAGCAGTGAACTCAAAGACCTCATGAGTATGTAGGTACTTATAAAAGAGCAGGATCATACGGGATAGAGGTCAGCAATGAGACGTCGAAGATCATGGTGTAGTCATCAACTTGAACAGGGAGAAGCTAGAAGAAGTGACCATTTTAAATACTTCAGGTCTGGTCCGAATAAGAATGGCAATGGCGATTGCCAAACTGATCATATTGTGGATAAGCAGCTACATCACCTTCCCTACCAACTACAGGCTCTATAAGTCTCCATTTTAGTTTACTTCTGCGAGTCCTGGATGGTTCGGGCAGGACACTTGACGGATTTGAACACACGTGAAGCACAAGACTAATGCGTAGAAATTAGTTCGTCCGGAACATGACAGCAACACTTTTTGGCCTACAAGAGCCCCTTCTTGCAAATCATCAAACGTCGACAAACAATTGCTTTGTTTGGACATGTAATCAGACGAGACTCGCTGTGCAAGACTGTATTGTAGGTCACTGTAGAGACAGTTGCCGTCGAGGCCGTCAGAAAAAAGCAGGACCGTTAAAAGGAAAGATGGTGATGATTATCATGACTATCATGATAAACAAGCACCGTAACGACAACGTAACGATGTAATTGTTTGTTCAATTCAAATGATAACTCCACAAATAGATTGTGTATTAACAGCTGTGCATTCCCCACAATAACGAGCTGATGGTTGGTCGAAGTTCGAGCACGGTTCACACCAGCTGCTGTGATACGGACCGGTGCAACATCCGTATGTAACATCCAAATGATATTAATTCAGTATACGAATACATTTGTACTTTATTTATTATTCAATCCACGCGGATATGCATGGGCATACACTGTGGAAAAATAATTATTATGAAATGCAAAGGGGATGAACTATAAACGACATTTAACGAAACAAATACCTTATACCAGAAAACACTAACTTGATAAGCAATTTATTATTAAAAACAAACACACATGCATTTAACAAACTCGTATTAAAAAACCTGTACAGGGGAAACAAAACTGACAAGGACAAAAACATGTGTCCACGGGGCACGAATTAACTCAGATTCCACTTTATATCAGCTAACTGTTTATGGCCAAATTATGCTGTTGACCTCTAAGTGTGACTTTGACCTCTGAGGATATCAGATGGGTGATACACGCGACACTCATCCTCCTACTGTGGTCATTCTCTAGTGGTAAGTTATTCTTAAGTAGAATGGTTAATGATAAAGTTATATAGCGGACAAGCGGTTTTATGACAATATTTGACCTTTGAACTTTAAGTGTGACCGTTACATTTGACCTAGGGAGATGAGTGTTACACGCGACACGTCTTCTTATTAGGGATTACAATTGTTATTTTAAATTAATCAATCACATTTTTTAAAGTATGACTGAGACAGGGAATCTCAAGCTGAGACAGCCAATTTAACAAAAGACTTCTTAAGTGAGACGTTGATTTTTAAGATAGGAAAGCGTATGTTACACGCCGTTTGATTGGTAACATAAGTGGTAAGTTATATTAAATTCTATCAATATATGGCAAAGTTATGACTGAGAGAGAAAACTTCGCACAGACGGAAAGACAGTACAACAGGTTCATGCCGCAATCTATGAAGAAATGGATGCAATATACAGTACATATATTTCCTATAGAACCAGTCTGGTGCGTACGAATATATATACGAGATAATACATCTTTGCAAGTGTTACTCTAACAAAAAATGTATCATCGAGTGTTTTTATTTCAGCGCCAACAACAACTACTACAACAACCACCGCGACTACCACTCATCGAACGCCGAATTCCCACTGTTTGGATAACGCTATTATCTGTCGCGAAAATAAGGCTTGTATTCAGCATCCCTTCGAGTGTCCCAGAAAATGCGGGATTTGCCATTAGTTAATAAAATCGAAAAACCGATCGTCTGTATTCGTTCATGTGTGCATTTTAATGAGAACTTTTAAGTTGTAAATTAAAATGATTACATGTGTGCGCGTTATTGCGTTACACTAACATTACTACGGGTTAAATTTAGACACTGCTACCAGAAGCGGATGTTGAGGGGCGGTGTGGCAACGGTGGACGCCCTCCTACAATATGACAATGTTCTACGTTTTAAATGACTTGAAGTCAATTTATAGTAAGCTATATGCTAGCATACTTCTCTAGTACGTTACTGTTGATGAATTTCTCTGTTAGTTTAGCAATTTGTTTCGTTAAACAAACACCAGCAAATGACACCGAATTGCCTCTTTTACCAAAGCGAGAAAGAACGAGATAATAGCTATAGATATTTCTTTGACTCACACGAGGAAAATGTGTATAGCACAGACGTGCAAAGTTATATGACAATTACATCGAAACACCAAATAATTTGTGCACGTCTGTTTGCATCGTTCACCAATAAAACCTAGACTTAAATGTGACATTCAATTTTGTTTTTCTTTGTATTCGTTGAGGTCCAATTAAAACAAAATAAATATTTCAAACTAAATTTAATAAAAAAAGGTATATAATCAAGACGGGCGTTAATCGAGTATCTAAATTTTATCATGCATAATTCTGAGCAAACATTTCATCACAGTACGTTTTTTTCTGGTAGAAAGCTTTTCAGGCGCGCGTAAATGCATGTGCGAGGCTATGGGTAATCTTAAAAAAAAACGCCAAAAATTCAACGCCATATATTGCAGTCCACCGAAAATACTAGATACATATACATGTAAGAAAAAAGCACCAGTTTTTTAGGACATTTATTTCGCCGAAGACTATTTCATTTTTTACAAATTGAATTTGGACTCGATGGCTCTTTCTCACATAAGAACCTATGGAACTCTTTTATTCAGTTTTTGTAATTCGTGTATGATAAATGTAGCTTCTGACCTTCCTGTTTATCTGGAACAAATTTCAAGCTCGTTTGAGATATCATTAAACTTTTAATACAAGTTTTATGCTTACTGGGCAAAAAGATGTGACTAATAAACTGTTCCCAAGGTTTCAATAAAGACATATATGGAAAACTAACCCACCTATTGGTAGCCATGATTTATAACGGACGGGAACTATTTTAAAACTCGGTCGAGATATCATTAAAACGAAGGCTCTGTGCAAATATTCTTAAAACTGGACACAACATGAGACTTCTAGAGAAATCAAAGAGCTACGCTTTTGACGTATAATGAAAAGTCTTCCGCCCCTGGTGGCCATGTTTTTCTACGGACCGGGACCATTTTCGAATTCGGCAGAGATGACATTTGAACGAATGTTCTGATCAAGTTTTAATGGCGATTCGACAGACAATGCGACTTCTAGAGTAATCACAAGAATTTACAATAAAACTGAAGGAAAATCTGCCACTCCTCCTGTCGGCTTTGATTTGGATCGGAACAATGTTCAAACTCAAAAAAATCATTACAACACACGTTATTGTTGAGTTTATGAATATTGGACGATACTTGAGAGTCACTACTGATATATGAGGAAAACCGCAAAGCCTCCTGTTGGCAATGTTTTTCAAGGACAGGATCCATTTCGAATTCAGCAGTGATGTTTAGAGAACTAATGTTCTTAGAAAGTCATCAAAATTGAACTAGATTCGAACTCAAACGAGATATAAAAAAGCTAAGATTCTGAGCAAGTTTCATGATGATTATAAACAAATGTGACTTATACAGTGCTCACAAACGTTCTCTATATCAATTGACGAAAAACTGCCATGAGAGAAAGAGATACATAATTATACATGATTTTGGACATAAAGGCTTATTTAATATGTAATCAAAACATTGATTTGTTTCTGCTGTAAATATGACGAATATATACAGATTTGTGTACGACGCTTTATATTTGTGCTTTAATCGGAATGTGAAAAGGGTGCATCTTACATTGTTATATTCTAAATCTTGATCAATTGCCAACTTTGGCAAAAAAATTACTCAAGTACACTTTAAAATATATCCACCATAGCTACAACCTAGAAAAAGGCTGTAAAACAGTTTGACATTTTTCAACGTGTCAAGATTCAAGTCCCTGAAAACTGATTTAAACGCCAATGCGTTTTGTGACCACAGTAATGCATGAGTGTTTGTTGTGTATTCGCGTGTATCCTAAAACAAAAAAGGATTACATGTCTTAAGAAGATTGTTTTGCCAGCAAAGTGAGTCATGCAGTTAGTGATCTCTTGTTTATCCTTTATTTACTTGCCAAGACATGGTGTTCGTTTATAATTTGTACGGGCGTCGACTTTACCTGTCAGAACACCACATGTTGAGAAGGACTTAACATTATCAAATCCCTCGATCGCGCTTATTTTTTAACAGAAAATTATTAGAATAATTATAAATAATAATGATTTGTGAGTTGAGTCAATTAATTCACATCATAGAGGAAAATAAGCCAAAATTTTCTTATGAACCCTTTTTGAAATTATAGTAAAATAATAATTGCACTTTGCAACCTTGCAACGTATTTTAAAGTAATATGAATACATCGGGATTTAATATCAGCTAAACAATTACGACTTATACGAGCTTTGACAACTTAAATTATTGACGTTGTATGTATAAATAATCTGTTCAGATAATACAAACAGCAGAATAAAAAAAATCGGGGACAAAAACCATAAAACAAACAACGTATTATGCAATAAAAATATTGAAAAACGGTATCCATTACAACAGTTGTTATTACCTCGAAAATTAGTTTCGTGACGTCGGTACTTAAGATGAAGTATTGTCTTAAAGCCAATTATAAATAAAGCATATGTAATTTTCATCTCGAACGTTTGTCAAAGTATTTACTCTTGCATACAAATGATTGATATCAACATTTCAAAGAGCTCAAACATATATCAGTATAACCGTTTTAGGGAATTTCGAACACATATATTTAATTGATACGAAATTTATTGAATCTTATAAGAACTTCCTGTCAAAGCAACGTATTATAATGCAATCTTGACCCTACATAATGTCAAATTTACTACGCATGATTTGACACAACACAGTGCTTGTGAATGACTAAACCTAATTCAAACTTGACTCAACAAAATGAAAACTGGACTCAACGTTCCACAAATTTGATTCAAAATAATGTCAACTTGACTCCAAAACTGCCGGCTTGACTCAACTAAATGACAACGAGCAAAACATATAAGATTCTTTCAATAAAAGGCAGTTTTGGCGTTCCATAGTATAAAATCCCATATTTCTTGTCAAAATGTCATTTTCCAATTGTGTTTGTCCTTTTTAATTTAATTTGACTAATAGAGTTAACTGCATTAGACAAACGATAACAAAAAGTAAGGCAGTCATTTGCTAATTAATTTACCTTCAAACATGAATGAAAGCCTCTTATCGATGTTATCGGCTAAAATTAGAGGAACAGACCTGTCCCTTTAACTCTGTGGGCGCTGATGTAATATAGAGTTCGACCACGCCCCTGATATCGTTATATTCGGATATTGTCGCGAAATAAATCAAACAAAGATGCAGGAAAAGATGAAAGAATAAACGATGCACGCCATATTTAGGGAATATTAAATACTGTTTTCAAATGAAAACAGATTTTCCCTAGAGGTGTACTATTTCGCAATTAAAAGAGTTTATTTAACTTAAGCAATTTTTGTATGTTTTGCTAAATTTGTCGTTGTGACGTGCAATCAAGTTGCCGGTGCAACTTTTCCGTCATTAAATTAATGATAATGATATTTTAAGGAAAAAAACAACAACAACAAATGTCATTTACCGGTAATGAAACAAAGTTTACTACGTGCTATTTTATATTATTGTTTGTATTTTACCAGTCAGTCAACCACTGATCCTAAGAAAAATGCCAATAATCACCGCAAGTATAGATGAACCGACGTCATACTTTATCATGTGACTAACATCGCGAAGTCACAAGAAATGACGGGAGCTTTCAAAAAATCTTACATGCATAAGCCGGTTTTCGTACATGTAGATTATTACGAGCGAACGCAATAGCTATAACATGCCCACGCGATAGCTGTAAAGTGCGCACGCGATACATGTATCTATGACGTGTACAGACAATAGCTATTACGTGGGAAGGCGATTACTATTCCATGCTCACGCGATAGCTATGACTTCATGGATTTCGCGAAAGTTTCTGACCTGCGTACGATATAGGGATTTCATGCTTGCGAACTCTCAAGCCATATCGTGCGCATTCGAAAGATTTCATGTTCGCACGATTTAATTGACAAATTAAATGTCAGCCATTTGCTACTAGCGCACATAGAAAATTGGTATTGTATATTTAACGTGAGCACGCGATAATTTTTACTTGCAATAACTATGACATGTGCATGCGAAACCTATGAAATGCGTATAACGCGCGTATAACGTGCTAATGCAATAGCTAGCGCATGCGTACACAGTTATTGATCAATGTAACTTAGTACAATATATTCCATTGTGTTACTAGTGCGATGATCACATTGATCATTGTTTTTTTTTAAATAAATATCGCGTGGATATCATAGCTTTTTCATGCGCACGTTTAGGGATCGCAAGCGCAGGTTATAGCTATCGGGTGCGCACGTAATAGGTACAGCGTGCGCATGTTATAGCCATCGTGGGCGAACATCAAAACTATAGCGTGCGCATGTAATAGAGACCGATTTATAACACATGCATTTGTCCCATTTATGCCGCCGTAACAACACCTAAGTAAGTTGATTTTCACGTCAACATAATAAAACAAAAACGGAAATTACTAATGATGAATAAGTAAGAGGATTTTACCTGGAGTATTATCGCGCTATACACTGTTTCACCAGTCCAGCATCTCACTCTTTACGTTTAACTTTTATTCATTTCGACAGCCAACTTACCGCAAGCATGACCAACGGCTTGGTGAATCCTGAGTGTTGATTTTTACAGTAGATCAGAACGGCTGCGGATATCGCGGGGTTTTATTTGTAAGCATATACTTGTAATAAATCACGCTTGGTACTTGTCTGTAAAGGAGCTACCGGAATTACAAACCTAAGTTTGACAGAAAACACGTGGTTGACGACCAGCAAGTACATTTAGAAGATAGATCTAAAGGATCATGAAACCGAACACTCAATCATGCATAAAGCGAGAGTTTTGCTTGTACTGATGGTTTACTAGTATAGCGCGACAAGATAAGTCTAGGATGTTCCGAACCGGAAGGAGGTTTTGAGGAACCAGAACCAGAGTACATAATGTCTTGGTCGAACATTGTGGCTGTTGGTGAAGTCACTGAGATTATACCACTGGACCCACTGTATGAAGTTGCATACTACGAAAATACGACTTATGGAGCTATGGTAAACGTATTCTGCTCATACAAAGGCGGTCCGTTACCAAATAAAGTCTAGAAGTTTTAATGTAGCAGATGAACACTGCTCCACGTTACGTTGCTTTTCGTATTAGTTGTTACGTAGCAAGCCCAATAATGAACATATATATTGGACGCTGTTTAATATCACTATTTCTTGTCGAGTTTGTTATGAAATAATGTTCAATATTCATATTTATTTATGCCAGTTTGTTAGTGTTACCACATCGTGCGAGATAAGAATGGGCTTTTTCAGTCATAAGTTGTTAATATAAATCAGAACAACTTTAAATTGCAAGCGACACTAATGGTAATATGTTGCAATGATCGTATTAAGTAGAACGCATTGTTTTGTGTCAACAGCAAGCTCGTTAAAAGCAAGTATGGCAAGAACGTATATACACAAAATAAACAAAACCTTTGCGAACTTGTTAATGTATGAATTACAATAAACATTATCAAATCGTTTAGTTTGCTAGTATTAAAAGATCAGTAGTATTTAAGCGATCATTAGAATTACAAATGATGTATAAGCTCGATAATACGAGATATATTGTTAACATAGCGGCACTGTCGGTAAATTAAAAGATCCATTTACATATCATGTTAATCTGAATGTTTTTATTTAATTATTATACAAACACATGTATATGAATTATGTAGCCTGATATTCGGAGTTATTAATTATTTAATTATCACCATTAAAATATCGCCACTATATCATGTTTAAAATTGAATAACAATAAATGCTTTGTACTTAAATTACATATGTAACACCCACGTAGAACGCTGTTATCTGTCAAATTCCTCAGTACCAAGATTGCGGCGGGGTCACGTGAAAGCCAATATGGCGGCGGTCAATTTATCGATTCTGGTATTGTCTATTGTAGTGGGGAAGAGGACAATTACAACGAGCGAGTCATGGTATAGGGAAGATAACCCTGGGTTATGGTTAGGTTAGGGTTAGGGCTAGGGGTCGGGTTAGGGTTAAGGTATGGGTTAAGGCTAACCCTAACCCAAACCCGACCCCTAAACCTAACCCTAACCCTTACCCTAACCATCTATCCCGCCCATGCGCATTACAATACCATGCCTCGCTCGTTGTCGTTGTCCGCTCCCCATTGTAGTGTAGAGTGAACTAGAAATATGTCACAGACAATGATGCCCACACAACAAGTGTTTCGACACAGACATATGCACTTAATTGTCTATAGTGGACATAAAGACAAATGGCCATATTTGATCCAAAACCAGTCGCAGCCAAAATCCCTTTCTTCATACCGGTAATTATGTACACATTGATGAATTCAACTACGATACATGTAGTTTGAACAAGATCCAAATAGTAGTTAACAAAGAGTTGAAAACACACAACTACATAGTGGACAAACAGACAAAGGATCCTAATTTTGCCAAAACTGTTGCAACCAAAATTCCTTTTTTGCTATCATGGCAACATTAAATTAATTCAACTACATGTGAAAGTTTGACAAGATCCACCAAGAAATTAAAGAGAAGCTGAAAACACAAAATATTGTGGCAATAAATTCTATTGTTGAAAAACAGACAAATGGCCACAATTCTGCCCACATTTGTAGCCTCTTTTGGTACTTTCCAATCATCTTCACATTAAGCTCATTTATTTCAACTTTGAAAGAGATGCACTCAGTAGTAAAAAGTTGTTAACAAGGCTTTGGGACATGAAACAAACACTAATCACCATTACGCTGCTTAAACTTGTGGTTGCACAAAATTCTTTTCATAACGATCATCTAATTCAACATTCATTTGTGAAAGTTTGAGCAAGCTCCATCTTTCGTTCAAGAGTATTTCAACGTTGGCATGTACCAATTGACATTTGCACTTTTTAAGAGGGCATATAAACTTTTATATGAAAACATAATAAAACAGAATATGAACCTAAGTTTAATACCCCAACGCTTTCTAAAAGTATTTACTATAAAATGACTCAGATGTTCATTATATAGGTACAACTTCTTATTGTATGAATCCTTAAGAAACATCTTAAAGGGACCTGCTCATATTTTGGCAAATTGAAAAATCGTTCAAGACGTGTTATTGTGAAACACAATGCCGCTTAATAGGGGTTGAAGCTGAACAACAGCTATTTTAGAAAAAAATGTTAATTCCAATGCTCATAACGTCACCAAAATTCAATGGACTGAAACTAAACTTATACTTCATCTGTAAGTCATGTAGGTAAACTCATATACAACAAGCGATGTGTTTGTGAAACACTATGTCCCCATAAATATGACCTTTGACCTTGAAGGATGACCTTTCACCACTCAAAATGTGCAGCTCCATGAGATACACATGCATGTCAAATATCAAGTTGCAAGCTTCAATATTGCAAAAGTGACATTAAATGAGCGATTTTGATCCATATATTTGCCTTTTGACCTTGAAGGATGACCTTGACCTTTCACCACTCAAAATGTGCAGTTCCATGAGATACACATGCATGCCAAATATCAAGTTGCTATCTTTAATATTGCAAAAGTTATGGCAATTGTAAAAGTTGGGGCAAACAATCAAACCAACAAACAAACCGACAGACAGGGCAAAAACAGTATGTCCCCCACTATAGTGGTGGGGGACATACAAAGTCAGCTCAATATCTCAAAGCATTGCGTAAAAACATCAGGAAAACTGTTATTGTAGAAAAAATTTCTACTTTCAAGGCCAATAACTTTGCCAAAAATCCATTGACCGGAACTAAACACACACTTCAGATGTAGGTCATATAGGAAGACTCACATACCAAACATCAGCTCAATATCTGAAAGGTTTCAGTAAAAAAACCTCTGGAAAACGGAGTGCCACAAGGACTGCTATATGCAACCCTACCTGTGACATAAAAATTGTTTTAGATTTTTAGCTCATCTATTTTTTGAAAAAAAAAATATGAGCTATTGTCGTCACCCTGGCGTCGGCGTCGGCGTCCGGTTAAGTTTTGCGTTTAGGTCCACTTTCCTCATAAAGTATCAATGCTATTGCATTCAAACTTGGTACACTTACTTACTATCATGAGGGGACTGGGCAGGCAAAGTAAGATAACTCTGGCGTGCATTTTGACAGAATTATGTGCCCTTTTTATACTTAGAAAATTGAAAATTTTGGTTAAGTTTTGTGTTTAGGTCCATTTTAAACCTTAAGTATCAAAGCTATTGCTTTCATACTTGCAACACTTACTAACTATCATAAGGGGACTGTGCAGGCAAAGTTATGTAACTCTGACTGGCATTTTGACAGAATTATGTGCCCTTTTATACTTAGAAAATTGAAAATTTGGTTAAGTTTTGTGTTTAGGTCCACTTTATTCCTAAAGTATCAAAGCTATTGCTTTCATACTTGCAACACTTACTATCATAAGGGGACTGTGCAGGCAAAGTTATGTAACTCTGACTGGCATTTTGACGGAATTATGGGCCCTTTATACTTAAAAAAACTGAAAATTTGGTTAAGTTTTATGTTTTGGTCCACTTTACCCCTAAAGTATCATAGATATTGCTTTCATGCTTGCAACACTCACACACTTTCATAAGAGTACAGTAAATGACAAGTTGCATAACTATGGTTGTCATTTTTACGGAATTATGGCCCTTTTTTGACTTAGTTACTTTGAATATATGGTTAAATTTTGTGTTTAGATCCACTTTACTTCTAAAGTATCAAGGCTATTGCTTTTAAACTTCAAATACTTTCATGCTATCATGAGGGTACTGTACCTGGCAAGTTGAATTTTACCTTGACCTTTGAATGACCTTGACTCTCAAGGTCAAATTATTAAATTTTGCTAAAATTGCCATAACTTCTTTATTTATGATTAGATTTGATTGATACTTTGACAAAACAACTCTTACCTGACAAACCACAATAGACTCCACCCAAACCATCCCCCACGCCCCCCCCCCCCAAAAAAGTGTTGTTTTTTTCTTAAAGATCATCTAATAAATGACCACCACACCCTAACACAATACCCCCCAACCCCCCCCCCCCCCCCCAAAAAAAAAGATTTTTTTTTGAAACATGGTTAAAAAACACAAATATTATTTTTTTGAAATTAACATGGTTCCCCCCCCCCCCCCCCCAAAAAAAAAATTAAAATTTGTGTTTGCATTTTTTTTGCCTTTTTGGAAGATAATGTAGTAAATGACCACACCTCCACACTATACACCCCCCTCCACTCCACCCCTCCCTCCTTTGTGATTGAAATTGAGATAGGTCCCTTCACCTTTAAAAAGAAAAATAGATGAGCAGTCTGCACCCGCAAGGCGGTGCTCTTATTATTTTGGTTGCAGTTTTGTTATTTGCAATGAAACAATAACACATTAATCATGATCTAAAATACCCGTCATATGCATCTTTTGACAGTTTAAAAACCTGCAAATTATCAAGTGTTACAAATGCAAAACGATTGAATAACTGGGAGAATTCTGTTGTTATTCTTATATTTTATGACCATGCATAGATTTTTCATATAAAGTATAAAATACACAATACAGAGTATCAGCATGGATGGCCGAGTGATTTATGCGGTTAACTTTTACTCAAAGTGTAAATGGTTGGAGCCAAGGAAAGGTTAACTTTTTATTATTACTTTTATTCTTGTTATAAACTGGAAATCTTTAGTTTCGATGTTTACATTTATCAATTTTAAGCATTATATGAAAAAAATCGAAACATGCCAAAATCTGTGAACAACTCACTCTATAAGCCTCAAACTTTCTGTAATATTCTTTTAATTTGTGTGTGTACATCTTTTTAAGAGATTAACTTACTCACGTCATGATAAGATTGAATGCACACAGTGTTAATCTCCCTAAGCATCTTTATTTGTTACCAAAACTATTTTCAATGAAAGCGTCATCTAAGCGCATTGTGCACATCATTTTTTTCACATTATTGCAGCAATACACAGACATTTCAATCAATAATTATTTAAATGCAGACTTGTTTTGCATATGAAATTTGCAACGGTATTAGAATTTTCTGCTATAACGAAAACAATGCATCCATCAGAAATACAATTACACAAGAGATGTGTTTGTCAGAAACACAATGCCCCCTAATGCGCCACTTTTTTTTTACCTTTGACCTTGAAGGATGACCTTGACCTTTCACCACTCAAAATGTGCAGCTCCACGAGAAGTAAGAGATTGAATGGAGAAATTAATTTTATTTTATATTTTATTTTTGGCCTTTGATCTTGAAGGATGACCTTGACCTTTCACCACTCAAAATGTGCAGCTCCACGAGATACACATGCATGCCAAATATGAAGTTGCTGTGTTCAATACTAAAAAAGTTATGGTAAAACTTTAACGAAGGTTAAAGTTTTAGGAAAGAAAAATACAATGATATTTGACCTTTGACCTTGAAGGATGATCTTGACCTTGACTTTTCACCACTCAAAATGAGCAGCTCCATGAGATACACATGTATGGTAAATATCAAGTTGGTATGTTCAATATTGCAAAAGTTTTCCAACTTTAACCAAGGTTAAAGTTTTGGACAGAATGACAGACAGACAGAACAAACACAATATACCCCCGATCTATCGATCCGGGGGCATAAAAAACGCAATGTTTTTATATTTTCTACAAATTGTTTTTCAACTTGATGTTATTTTTATAAATGATTCTTCATCAAATAGTCTGTAGTAAACCATTCAAATTGCGAACACAGTTACAGCAAACACAATGTTACCTGTCCTTCGATACCTACTGAACTTAATTTGTTCAATATAAACATGGAAGTTATCATATTGTATATTGAAAATTGTTGACTTTGGGAAAAATAATTAACAAAATTGTTATTCAACCATTAAACATTTTAATGATATAGTAAATCACAAAAAAGAAAGAACACAAAGTCAAAAATATAGTAATATTAAAATATCATCGAAACAGTTTTCCTTCTGTTATAAAAATGTTCCAAGGCTTAATGGCCATCCTATTATTTAATACCAAATATTTAAGGCGGCATGTGACAAAATTATGCTTAATATTAATATGACAATAACATTTAAACTACACTTTCATCATTATAATTGCTTAAACATTGTACATGCTTTTCTTATGTCAGTGTGCATCATTAAAGATGTTTCAAAACTAGTAGAAATTTATTCAAGAAGCACTGAAATGTCCTAAGTCAATGATGTTTAATATTTTCTTGTTACCATTGATTTGCAAAAAGAACTGAGGTTAAACAAATTAGATTACTTTGATGTGACAACAGAATACAGGAAAGCTAGGTTTCAGACAAAAACAATAGGATTCTCAAACCTAGTTACTTTGTATTTACCCCTCCTTGTATTCCTCAAATGTCAAACAAAAATTGGAATATTGTTAAATTGTTGTAAACTTTTATAATAAATTGAACTTAAATTTATTTAAAGACTTTCCTCATACCAAATTTTATGCATCACCCTGTTTAGCCTTTTATTCTTAACTGTTCCTTTACAATATACTGAATATAAAACTGATTGGAATAAATATATTCAAGAAGATTTAAATTATACATGTACAGATTTACATTGATAAAAAAAGATTAACATTGAGAAGACATCAACAATAATTTATACATAAAATGGTAAATACAATACATACACACACACACAACAAATAATAACAAGACATGTTTAACAAAAAACAGCGTTGAATTAAATATTGATATGTCAGTTTTGCTCTTAAATAATAAAAGATGATGATCCGAACAATACTATATGTGTGTATACAAATATTAATAACACAGTGTAATTTGTTTGCAAAACCAGGAGATACATAGCAATATGTTTGAATTAAAAAAGAGGGCCTGAAAGGCCCAAAGTCGCTCAACTCAGTTGCAAAGGAAATTACCTGTTCTGTGCAACACAATATATCCTGAGCACAAATGTTCTGACCAAGTTTCATGAAGATTGAACTATAAATGTTAGCCTGGTGGCCATGTTTTTTCCACCAACCAGAACAATTTTCGAACTCATCCAAGATATCATTGTGCCAAATCTGTTGAACAAGTTTCATGAAGATCAGACAGTAAATGTGGCCTCTTAAGTGTGAATAAGACCATTGTTGACGACAGACGACTGATGACGAACAAAAGGTGATCACAAAAGCTAACCATTGAGCAGGTTGTGCTCAGGTGAGCTAAAAAGAGGTGTTTGACTGTGGTTATTATATTTGTTCATAATAAGCTTTTAAACAAAGCTGCACCATGGAGATAGAACTGTACTGCACTCAGGCCATGGATTGTCAAAATCTTTTGGAGAGTGGCATTGTTCCTCAATTATGCTAATGATATTACATGCCATGGCATTCTTGATTTGAAAGGCAGCTGTGTTGTCAATAAACAAAATATTTTTGTTACAATGCTTTGTTAAGTTTGAAAAACTCAAAAACTCATTATTGTTTATGTAATCTTGTTTTGATTGTTCATCTTTAGTATGTGTCAACACTACAAACAGATGTTCTGCTTGACCAAATGATTTAATAAACATATCAACTGCCTCTACCAAGTCTGGAGAAAACCTATCTGGTCTTAAAACAAACAGGACTGCATCATAGGTTGAAGATGGACCAACATTTAAAGAAGCTAAGAAGGATATGTCTGGAGTGTCAACCACCTCGATTGTTTTTCCAAATTGATCTGCTCTCTGAAAAAAACATCAATTGTGTTTGTCCACTAAAAAATTAATGGCTGCTTCAAAAAACAAGAATTCATTACCGGTAAATGTCTTTTCCTGTAAATCACTGAAAACATCATAATAAGTAAACTACTGTTTTACAAGCATGTTACAGCAATTGTCTGGGAGCGCTGAACTAATTGGCTAAAAAGAATTAAGTCCCTTTGTCACAGGTAAAGTAAAATTATTATGATCTATAGTTAACCAAAACAAAGACTTTGTCCAATCTTAACCGGAAGATAAGAGGGCCATGATAGCATGCTACATTAATTACTACATGAATTCACATACAAAACATCATATCTTGGAGAAGATTATGACACTCCAGGCTTTTAAGGAAACCAGGTTCCATTCAGAGCAAGACCAATGTTAAACAAGAAAAGATTATATTTGGTATAATATATGATGTAACACACCAAACACCAAACATCTGGATCTTGTAGCTTCAGAAATTGTTCAAGCATTTTTTCTATGCAAGCCCAAGTACACCATATGAATGCCCTGCACTCACTATGGTCAGTTTTCATCCCAGGATCATAACAAATTTGAACAAATGTGTACAGAAACACAACAACATATCACTGCCCTACATTGCTCACCTTAAACAATTAGAAACAAGAGGGCCATGATGGCCCTGTATCGCTCCACTGTTTTTTTATGCGAAAAATGCGTGCAATGCGCATGGGTTGAAATGTACTCAAGCATGTGACTTTCTCTTTCTATCCCTCGTCCCACTGGGCCCTTAAAGTTGGAAGGGTGAGCATTTTTATATATGGAAAACGTTACTACGGTGTTAACTAAAAAGCCCAGGAATTGTGGCACAGGTCCTTTTCTTATAACGTAGGTACATTGATCTCTCCAAAAGATATTGTTGTTCTTTCTATTTCGCATATTTTTAGATGCTGAAGATCAAATCTATGATTGTTCTATAAGATTAATGAAAGTTCCTTCATTCAATCATGAATATTTTTCCATAATTCCAAAAAGTGTTTGTAGGTTTCAAAGCTTCTGTTACTTATATAGTTCATGACATATGCAAAATACCTAATGACGTAGATACCTGAACTTTACTTCATTCTTGGCGCATTAGTAAGTGTAGCACGATTGTTTACATGGTGAAAAAATTGTTTTTTATACAAAGAAGATATTTGCCTGAGGAAACATAAAGTTACGAGTTTTTCAGGTTCATGAGGTGCCGAAAGGCAGTAGGAATGATAACTTTGTAGAGGTTGTTTATTAAACAAAGTAAATGTTTATGAGACAAAAAATTGAATTATAATTCATCAAGATGTTGCGATCATGGCAACACTACTTGCATATGGCGTAAGGGTTAAAGAGATATCATGACAAACAATTAGCTTTACCTAACTTTCCTTTACTTCTTCCATCTGACGTTCCAATAGACCATAACTCCTTCTGAAGAGTTTGTTTTCGTTTTAAAAACAGGACTTCCAGTTTCAAAAAGGAGAAATTGCTCATGATGAGCAATTTCTCCTTTTATCACAATGATTTCTACCCCACCCAGCCAATTTATAAATAGTCCTTTACAATATTATTTTTCGTCTGCAATCTCTTTCAATCTGGGGCAGTCCAAAATGAGTCGTTTGGTAAAGGGTTAACATTTATGGAAAGTTAACATGTTTGTCTACCTTTCACGCTCGACATGTATGCATTTATCTCTTATAATTAAAAAGTTATTCCAAGTGTTTTTTGATAAACTTTTAGTTTGAGAAGAAAATAGTTTATTCATCCCATAATGAATAAATAGCAAAAACGCATAAACATGCAAAGTTCAACGACTTCCTGTTGCCATGTTTTTTTACTAATCAAATTTTCTTATACAACTTTTTAATGAGAGCCTTCAAGGGATAAATTTGGCCCCTGCAGGGGCATAATTTGAACAAACTTGGTAGAGAACTATAATGGTTATGGACAGGAAGATTTTTAAAGTTTGCACAAAAGAGGCTTTATATAAGCATATGTTCAGTTTTGTGATCCCCGGGGCGGGGTCAAATTTGACCCCAGGGGCATAATTTGAACAAATTTGAAAGAGGTTCACCCAAGGAACATTTGTGAGAAGTTTTATCAGAATTGGACTTGTAGTTTAGGAGATGTTTAAAGAAAAAGTTAACGCACGCACAGACGCACGCACGACGGACACAGGACCATGACATAAGCCCCTCTGGCCAGTGGAGCTAACAAAACTGTTGTTAGCAGATTTTATGATTTTTTAGTAATAACTGTGTTTTTATTACAGGTTTTTTATCTCTGCGTTACACGGACTTGGTCTGAGACAGTATAAGAACACATTACAGTTTTTACCATAAAAATAAAAACACAACAGGTGTTCATAGGTCACAGATGCCTACGCATTCAGCTATTGTCTCAAAACTTCACTTGTGTCACAAACAAGCCACTTTATAGGTACATGTGACACGATGGTTTCAATTTGTGCAAGGTTATTCCAAAATCCATCAATAAATGGCATTGCATTGGCGAAGTAACAGGCCTTGGATGAAGGCATTTTCTTTAAGATGGCATTTTTTAAAACTTTTTTAGTGAATGCTTGCAGATATTGACCAGAGCTTTGGTGTGTTAGTCTACCCGCATGACTTACAGATTAAACTTGTGTTTTGTTCCAATTCATTGATTTTTGACAAAGTTATAGGCCTTGGGCTTAGGAATCTATTTTCTTTAAAACAATATTTTACTGGATTTTTTTTTTCCAGAATGCTCTCAGTTACTGACTGTAAGTTTGGTGTTCGAGTCTACCTACAGATAAAAATAGAATACAGATAAAATAGAAATATTTAGTTTGCAGTAACTCTTAAATTGCTGTTTGTTGAATTTATTTTATTAATTAAATTCTATTCAGCAACTCCTTTATTTCTCCCAATTTCATATAAGCTTAATATGTAGCTGAAGATGCGTAAATGAATGATTTTAAAAAGCAAGCAAAACCTTTTACAAAAAAGTGACTAGCCTTTAAGATCTTATTATTTATACTGAAACAGATTATAGTGGTGGTCATTTTATTGTAATTCAGCCTATTCAGCCTACCATCTAAACATTTATTTCAACTCTTATTGTTTTTTCTGAAGACATTTCTTGTTACAAGATTATAATGAAAACTGATCAGAACACATATGAAACAAGATATCAAACCTGTTTATGTCATTGTTTATGTCATAAGACAATGTCAAAAGACAGTTAACTGACCTGTAAAACAACCCTGAGCACTTCTTACTACTGGAGATAAGAGTGAATAAACAAGAGCTGTCACAATAGGATGACATATGCCCCCTATAAACCCTTTGATAGAAGTTATGAGCATTTTTCGAAACCTGAACGCAGCTTTTGCAACCTAAACGCAGACCCTAAGTTCAAGGTCAAGGTCACAGGGGTCAAATTTTGTGTGCGTATGGAAAGGCCTTGTCCATATACACATGCATACCAGATATGAAGGTTATGTCTCAAGGAACATAGAAGCTATTAGCGTTTTTCGAAACCTAAATGCAGATTTCGAAACCTAAACGCGGACCCTAAGTTCCAGGTCAAGGTCACAGGGGTCAAAATTGTTGTGCGTATGGAAAGGCCTTGTCCAAATACACATGAATAGCAAATATGAAGGTTATATCTCAAGGGACATAGAAGTTATGAGCATTTTTAGAAACCTAAACGCAGATTTCGAAGCCTAAACGCGGACCCTAAAATCACCGTCAAGGTCACAGGCGTCAAATTTTGTATGCGTATGGAAAGGCCTTGTCCATATACACATGCATACCAAATATAAAGGTTATATCTAAACGCAGATTTTGAAACCTAAACGCGGACCCTAAGTTCAAGATCAAGGTCACAGGGGTCAAAATTTTTGTGTGTATGGCAAGGCCTTGTTCATATACTCATATCTTGTACACATGCATACCAAATATGAAGGTAATATATCTCAAAGGACATAGAAGTTATGAGCATTTTTCGAAACCTAAACGCAAAGTGTGACGGACAGACGGAAAGACTGACGGACAGTCCGATCACTTCAGGGGCATAAAAAGTAGTCTATTGAATAAAAGTCAAGTACAATTAGAAAAAATGCACTTTTTTCATAAATAGTGCATACTTACCATATGTCAATATTTCAATTTTGAGCAGTTCCGGTCTACTTGAATTCAACTTCAGTTTTAATTTACGTTGACAATACTTACAGAACACAACATCAGTTATCATATTAATAATTTATAAGTATTGTGCTTCTCCAAAATATGTTATCAAGTGGTGAAACATTGTTTTTAATGAAGGCTTTGGTATTGGACAAACATATTTTTTTAGTGGACAAACATATTACGGTGCAATAATTCGCATAACTGTATAATTTGATTGTTCTGTATTATATTTAGAGCTAAAGAAACATATAAAATATTAAATTATTTATTTTAACGCTGACCATCCATTTAAGACATTATTTGTGTGTTTTGTTAAAAAGTGTGGTTTATATAATTGCTTGTGATAAAAACATATAACTTTCTTGGCTGTAAGGCATAAACACGTTTTTTTGACAATAACCATATCAATTATAGTTGTTTGTGCTGTCCTTAATTAAACTTGTTATGTATTTATGTTAAGTTTTGATCATTTTTGCTACATTTGATTTGTGCAGTTTTCATTTAGAAAGAAATGTTTGTAAGATTTTTGAAAGATATCTGACATCAACTATCATTTTAAAAATTGGAAATAACTCGTGTATATGTAAAAAAAAGTTTTGGCCAACTACCTCCCCTTTTGATTTTTTGAAATCTATGTTGAAAAACACACCACACACATTTTTTTGGACTTATAAAATACATCTAGTGTGACTGCAAAGCAAATCATTTGAATGAAAATACTTACAAACATGTTAATTGAAAAATTGAAGTTTCTGCAATAAAATAAAGTCTCCGATATTGATAAATTAACAATTCAAGATATATTCATAGGTTAAGCTAGTTTTCTTCCTATCCATAGTTTTAAATTTTACTTCTTCATCAATGCAGCCACTTCCTTTATTCCTCCCAACTTCATATACAATTCATGTGCTGCTGAAGACACATAAAAGAATGCTTTCCCAAAGCACGCCAAACCCTGCACAACTAAATACAGAGCCTCCAGGAGCTTATTTTCTTCCAAAACTTTCTTCTTGCTATTTACATCCTCTAAACTTTCCATTGAACTCTGTCCACCTAACCTCCCTAATTCTATGGCTACCTGTTGAAAGCAGTCATTACTAAAGTAATTATTTTTTGCATTAATGCAGATAGCTTCAATGATATCTTCTGACATTTTCTCCAAACTGCATTGATCTGCTGTGTTGTCAATGAATAAAACCTTATGTTTACAATGGCTTACTAACAGCAATAATTTGGAATTAGCATCAGATAAGGCATCTGCAAGGTATTCTACTTTATCTTTTTCATTTGCAATGTTGGTCAGTAATAGAAATGCAAATTCACTTGCGTCTTCACCAAAACTTGCCAGCATCAGATCAACTGTTGATTGTATTTCTTCAGTAATTGTGGATGCATATACGACAAACAGAATTGCATTGAAGCCTGGACATGTGGCAACAACGGTTGCTAACAACTGTCTTTGAATATGGTCATTGCTCATGTTTGTATCAAAGAAGCCTGGAGTATCAGTAATCTGAATGTTTCTTCCAAATCTCTGAGCAGCCTGAAAAAAAACACACACAAACAACAAATCTAACTAGAAATGGCGCGGCAGAGGCCGACGTGTATCCCCACGCCGCATGTTTGACTCAGGGGCGCCCCAGGGTTGGCAATGGGGCCATGCATAGTTGAGATTGACCGTATTGTCATAAGAGATGTTCAGTATAAATTTGAAGTAATTCGGTGTAGAAATGAAGAAGTTAATGTAAACTAACCTAAACAATGAGTGAAAATCTATACCCAAATTTCTCCTCCTCATCCTGCTCTCCTAACAAATCTAATAATCTTCACTGTAGTCAATTATGTACATGTCATCCTAATTGGAATGACTTATGAGATGGCTGAACATGCTCTCTTATAGCCAATTCTTGCTTCTGTTTTGGAAAAGTTATGTTTTGAGGTTAAATGGTTGACTAAATAGTAGCATCTCAGAAATTTTTATCACAATCTTGTACACAACAATGAATATGTTGAATTTCATGTCTGTCTTTGATGTGCCTGTTCAAAGTCCATCTTGCTTTAAATTGTTTCTCACATTTTTCCCACTTGAACATTTTGACAGATTTTCAGTAATGAGTCTAAAATTGTAATTGAACAAAGTGAAAGTTTCAGCCCTGTTATAGATTCCTTGAAGCTCTATTCCATGAGTTTCTCATGTTTTTTATGCTTGACTGCATTCTATCTATTCTGCCATATACAGGTGTCCCTTTTCGCCAATATTTTATAATCCCTTGTATAAACATTAGATGGATGAGCTAAACCATTGCACAGATGAGTTAACACAAACAATTGAATACTAAATACACCGCTTTGATTTATTTTATTTTTTTATCATTTGGCAGGTTATTTACTTACCTCCCTTTAAAGCTTATTACTTCCCTTGGATTTGTTTTTTTTACCTTTGACCTTGAAGGATGACCTTGACCTTAACCTTTAGCCACTCAAAATGTGTAGCTCCATGAGATATGCATGCATGCCAAATGTCAAGTTGCTATCTTCAATATTGCAAAAGTTATGGCCAATGCACCATACCAGAGGCATAAAAATTAGTGAAAATCTCTGACCTGGCCCCACCCAAACCCCCATAACTTTTGACCCAGGGGTCAGATCAAAATTCTGAATAGTGCAGGGTCGCACACATGCTCATTGCTACCATGTGTGTAAGTTTCAAGGTTCTAGTGCATATAGTGTAGGAGTAGATAGGACGGACAGACGGCCGGCGGAGATAACCACAATATCCCCACGCTTTTCAAAAAGCGTGGGGATAAATAGTCATACAGTCCACTATAAATAAAAACCAATAGAAGCTTTTCAACAGCGTTGCATTTTGTTTCTATTCATAGTTTTTCATACACATAATTTTGAAAAGAAGAACAGATGATTTGTATTATATCTACTGCTTATTTCTTTGATAACATTTTAGTGTAAGTTGCACTATTAAAAGCATATAAACAGTCTGTTATGTAAATTTCAGACAAAATATCAAGGATACTTATATGCACAAAAGATTAAGACCATGTTTACCAAATTGGTGCAGAAGCATTGTTATCGCAAGATCCAGAAAAGTGTGACAGACTGACAGACACACAGAGCAAAAACCATAAGTCCCTCTCCGGTTTCACTGGAAGGGGACTAATAAATATTTAATTTCTAAGCACATTTTTATTTGAGGTTCCAAAGTTTCAAATCACAACTAGGAATGGCGCGGCTGAGGCCGACGCGTATCCCCACGCCGCATGTTTAATACCAGGGGGCACCCCAGGATTGGTAATGGGGCCATGCATAGTTGAGATTGACCGTATTGTCATAAGAGATGTTCAGTATCAATTGGAAGTGAATCGGTGTAGAAATGAAGAAGTTAATGTAAAATAACATATAACAAGAGATGTGTTTGTCAGAAACACAATGCCCTCTCCTGCGCCGCTTTGATTTATTAAAAAAAAATCATTTGGCAGGTTCATTACTTACCTCCCTTTAAAGCTTATTACTTCCCTTGGATTTGTTTTTTTTTACCTTTGAGTTTGTCAGAAACACAATGCCCCCTCCTGCGCCCCTTTGATTGATTTTTTATATCATTTGGCAGGTTCATTACTTACCTCCCTTTCAAGCTTATTACTGCCTTTGGATTTGTTTGTTTGACCTTTGAACTTGAAAGATGACCTTGACCTTGACCTTGACCTTTCACCACTCAAAATGTGCAGCTTTATGAGATACACATGCATGCCAAATATCAAGTTGCTAACTTCAATATTGCAAAAGTTATGGCCAATGCACCATACTGGGGGGCATACAAATGAGTGAAAATCTCTGACCGGGCCCCACCCAAACCCCCGTAACTTTTGACCTAGGGGTCAGATCAAAATTCCAAATAGCGCATGGTCGCACATATGCTCATAGCTACCATGTGTGTAAGTTTCAAGGTTCTAGTGCTTTTATAGTGTAGGAGGAGATAGTTGCAAGGACGAATGGACAGACAGACAATCATAACAACCTTTTATTATCTGTTACTAAACCACATTTCAAATAAATAAAACGCGTATTTAAAGTATATTTTTATTGAAAAAAGATATTAATGTTTTTTTATTAATTGTTACAGTATTGCAATATATCATATTAGTACATGGTATTTTCAGACAGGCCAATCTATGATTCATAACAAGGTTGAAGAACTTTTGCATAAGCAGGTTATAAAATGCCTGGACTATTTTGCAAAGGGGATATAATAATAAATTGTACATCAACATACCTCTAGCTGTACTCGTTCGGTGACAGAACGAGATGATCTTTTCACCATGAACCTATTCTCTCCCAAAAGGGAATTCCCAGTTGAGCTTTTTCCATGACCAGTATGTCCAACAAGAAGTATTCGCAAACCTAAAATAAAAGTCTTCTCCATGTATGTACAAACATAGATCCATCGCTACAATGATTAACACCTTCACAAAATGCCTTGACAAATGTCTTTGAAATGAATGGTGGAATTTGACTTTTGATCTTAAAGTATGGCCTTTGAGGTGAATCAGGTAAAATAAACAAGACGGCCTTGACACATTGATCCCATCAATAAATCTGGGTTATTTTAATTTTATACTAAGTATCCTTTAAAACATGAGGTGGTCCTGTATTTTTTTCTATTTTACAGGACCTACAGTGCTGTACAAATTTGCCAATTTTAATAAGACTGCAATCATAAAGTCAAAGAAGCATTAAACTGTAAATCACTTAGCTGATCTCCTACGCTTGATTTGATTTCAAACATTGAAAAGAACATTTTTATATAAATACTTTTTGCTAAATTATATGTCAGAATCTTCATAGAAACAGATGAAATATAAGTTCTTCAGGCAATTTAAATAATGACAAATATTGGTTCATTATTTTTTTCAAAGACTTTTAAATGTTGCATAAAATCTAAATTTAAATTCAGTTGTTCATTGGTATGTTTCATGACATATGAACAGAAAACGATTAATAAAGATGATTCGCACATTAAAGAGAGAATGCCCATTTCCCAATTGAATGATTATAAGTGATTTTTGGCAGGGAAAAAGTATGCAGATTGATATTTGACCTCAAAATTTTACCTTAAAATTGAACATGTGATCAGTTTGGCTTTGCATTTTGGAAATCCTTCAATATAATGATAAAGAACAGTCGAGACAATTGTCAGGACAGACATTTACATAAACAGACTGCAGTGTTCATTCTAGACTGCGTGGTTCGCGCTTTTCCCCCAAAGCTTGTGCACATTTTCAGCATGTTTGCGAGAAAATGTGTGCATACGATATCCAGGGGTATTTTTGAAAGATCAAAGCTAAATCGACTTCGCTTTTACGATCGTCTGTCATGTACATGTGCATGTATCTTTTTACCCAACTGAAGCCCGCCTAAAGGCTGAGCGTCGTTACAGTGTTAAAAAATGGATATTGGCCAATGAGACCACAAGCTTTGGATAAGCGCCAGCACTTATAAGCGCTCAATACCTGTAGTAATAGGGTAATTTTTTATGAAGGTTATGGAAGGTTTTTATGAAGTGCAATTCTCCTTATTGATATCTAACACACCCGTAAATTTTCATGTTAAAATCTTGTAGCATATCGGAGATACAGCTTTGAAAAGTACATCATACAAAAACAACAAACGGCATAAATTCTTAGTTATGAAAGTGCAGGGTAATGGTTCTTGTGCATGGCATTTCTTTCCATTGATTTCTACACACCCATGAAGTTTCATGTTGAAATGTTGTATCATGAGATATAGCCGTGAAAAGTTCCATCATATAACAAAAACAATAACTCTTGAAAAGTGAAGGGTTCTGGTTCTTAAGCATGGCAATTCTCCGTATTAATATCAATAAACTCATGACGTTTCATATTGAAATCTTGCAGCCCGGATCTGAGATATATATAGCCCTGAAAAAATTCATCATACAAAAAACTAACAAAGGGCAATTACTCTTATTAAAGAAAGTGTAGGGTTATGGTTTTTGTACATGGCACTTCTCATTGATATCTACCGTAAAAATGCAGTCATAAGTCGAGATTTTTTACCTCCAAAATTTGATTAAAAAAACGGTATCGACTTATGAGGTGGTCCATGAAAAAAATAATGAAACTCCATGAAAAAAATAATGAAATTCGACGAAGATTGATCCCCGCGGCAATAGTTGTTGTTGTTGTATAAAATAAATCGTTGATTTACGACTAACAAAACGTCGTATTTTTACTGATACTTACCAATTAATATAATCACAGTTTGCAATTACTCTTGTTTTTATTTTGATAATTTAATCCAAAGTCTTCATGTAAGCAGGTGTTGTTTGTTTACTGTTCATGTAAACAAAGAATCAAGGACATCATTTAAAGTCTCGCGAAAATTCTCAATATGTGTGAATCGACAGTTTGACGTCATCAAAGGAAAGCCGTTTCCTGTCAAGAAGCCATAAAGAACACCTTTCTCGCCGACAAAATTGGATTCCTTTGTTTAGAGAAGCGATATGCTTAACCAATCGCGTGTTTGTAACTCGCTTGCAATCGTCCCATTATGCTTGAGTACGTGTATAGCTCCGCCTTTGAAACTGTTTCAGAGAAAAAGGTGCAGTTAGCGGTCTCTTGGGTATGTCAATCATTGTTATTAACCTATAAGGTTTCATGTTGATATCTTAAATAGTTTCTGAGATATAGCAATAATTTTGTTTGTGACAGACGGATGGATGGATGGAATGACTGACGGATGGACAAGCCCAATTCCATATCCCTCCGCCTTTGGCGAGGGATAAAAAACTGATGATGGCAACCGGATGTAATCCTCATGGAAATTATGCATTTCACGGATAATATTGTAAACAATCTATACGTAAAGTGTTTTTACGAATAATCATTGAACTCATAATACACAACTGTTAATGTTGTGTTTAATTCTCATCTGATATAATTTGTAATCTGAAACATACTTCCAATTTTTTATGGTAAAGCAATGTTTACAAATTCTAGCTTCAAATGAAATGTGCTCATGTTTTTTTGTGTTGATTCTTTGTCTCGATAAAATGGCACAAAAATCATGCTACATATACAGCGTCAGGTCATGTACATGGAAAGTGTGAGTGTATCAATTGTTGTGTCAAAACATAGAAGTCCTGAGCCCTGAATGGTATGATATGCATGCAAATCAAATAATGTTTCTTTTTATTATTTAAAATGATACAGAAATATATGAAAGCATATTTTCGTTTGTTAAGTCTAGTCAGAGCAATACTATGGAGAATGCTGTTTTATTGAATAGCAGTTACCATTGTAGTTCACTGACTTGATGGTATGTGATAATGTAAAAACAATTAAACATTACAACTATAATGTATAACAAGAGCACCGCCTTGCGTGTGCAGACCGCTCATCTATTTTTCTTTTTAAAGGTGTAGGGACCTATCTCAATTTCAATCACAAAGGAGGGAGGGGTGGAGTGGAGAGGGGTGTATACTGTGGGGGTGTGGTCATTTATTACATTATCTTCCAAAAATGCCCCCAAAAAATGCAAAAAAGAATTAATTTTTGTTTGGGGGGGTGGATTCTTGGGTTGGATGGTTGGACGGTATTTCAAAAATAAAATAATAAAAATAAATATTTCTGTTTTTTAACCATGTTTGAAAAAAACAAGAGATGTGTTCCTCAGAAACACAATGCCCCCTATTGCGCCGCTTTGAAATTTTTTTATTTATTTTTTACCTTTGACCTTGAAGGATGACCTTGACCTTGAACTTCCACCACTCAAAATGTGCAGCTTCATGAGAATGCCGCTTTGAAATTTTTCTCTTTTTTTTACCTTTGACCTTGAAGGATGACCTTGACCTTGAAGGATGACCTTGACCTTGAACTTCCACAACTCAAAATGTACAGCTTCATGAAAACGCCACTTTGAATTTATTTATTTTTTGACCTTGAAGAATGACCTTGACCTTGAACTTCCACCACTCAAAATGTGCAGCTTCATGATAACGCCGCTTTGATTTATTTTTTTACCTTTGCCCTTGAAGGATGACCTTGACCTTGAAGGATGACCTTGACCTTGAACTTCCACCACTCAAAATGTGCAGCTTTATGAGAACGCGGCTTTAAACTTTTTAAAATTATTTTTTGACCTTGAAGGATGACCTTGACCTTCAACTTCCACCACTCAAAATGTGCAGCTTCATGAGATACACATGCATGCCAAATATCAAGTTGCTATCTTCAATATTAAAAAAGTTATGGCCAATGTTAAAGTTTTTGGACGGACAGACACAATATATTTGACATTTGACCTTGAAGGATGACCTTGACCTTCACCTTTCGCCACTCAAAATGTTCAGCTCCATGAGATACACATGCATGCCAAATATTAAGTTGCTATCTTCAATATTGAAAAAGTTACGGTTAATGTTGAAGTTTTAGGACGGACAGACGCCATAAATTTGACATTTGACCTTGAAGAATGACCTTGACCTTTCACCACTCAAAATGTGCAGCTCCATGAGATACACATGCATGCCAAATATCAAAGTGCTATATTCCATAGTGAAAAAGTTATGGCCAATGTTAAAGTTTTTTTTCGGACGGACGGACAGACTGACTGACATACTGACACACTGACATACTGACAGACAGTTCAACTGCTATATGCCACCCTACCGGGGGAATAAAAATTATTTTTTTGGGGTGGGGGGTGGGGGGTTGGGGGGGTATAGTGTGAGGGTGTGGTGGTCGTTTATTAGATGATCTTTAAAAAAAATGGGGGGGATTGAGGGGGGATTGGGGGGAAGATGGGGGATTCGGGGGGGGGACGTCGGGGATGGTTTGGGTGGAGTCTATTGTGGTATATCAGGTAAGAGTTGTTTTGTCAAAGTATCAATCAAATCTAATCATAAATAAAGAAGTTATGGCAATTTTAGAAAAATTTAATAATTTGACCTTGAGAGTCAAGGTCATTCAAAGGTCAAGGTAAAATTCAACTTGCCAGGTACAGTACTCTCATGATAGCATGAAAGTATTTGAAGTTTGAAAGCTATAGCCTTGATACTTTAGAAGTAAAGTGGATCTTAACACAAAATGTAACCATATATTCAAAGTTACTAAGTCAAAAAAGGGCCATAATTCCGTAAAAATGACAACCAGAGTTATGCAACTTGTCCTTGTCCCCTGATGATAGTTTGCGAGTGTTCCAAGTATGAAAGCAATATCTATAATACTTTAGGGGTAAAGTGGACCAAAACACACAACTTAACCAAATTTCCAAGTATAAAGGGCCCATTATTCCGTCAAAATGCCAGTCAGAGTTACATAACTTTGCCTGCACAGTCCCCTTACGATAGTTAGTAAGTGTTGCAAGTATGAAAGCAATAGCTTTGATAATTTAGGAAAAAAATGGACCTAAACACAAAACTTAACCAAATTTTCAATTTTCTAAGTATAAAAAGGGCACATAATTCTGTCAAAATGTCAGTCAGAGTTACATAACTTTGCCTGCACAGTCGCCTTATGATAATTAGTAAGTGTTGCAAGTATGAAAGCAATAGCTTTGATACTTAAGGAATAAAATGGACCTTAACACAAAACTTAACCAAAATTTTCAATTTTCTAAGTATAAAAAGGGCACATAATTCTGTCAAAATGCAAGCCGGAGTTATCTAACTTTGCCTGCCCAGTCCCCTCATGATAGTAAGTAAGTGTACCAACTATGAATGCAATAGCATTGATACTTTATGAGAAAAGTGGACCTAAACGCAAAACTTAACCGAACGCCGACGCCAGGGTGATGACAATAGCTCATAATTTTTTTTCAAAAAAATAGATGAGCTAAAAATGGAATTTGGTAATCCCCCCTGTTTTTGAAAAATGCCTCCTATTTTTCAAATTGAGGGGGGCATTCCCTTCAACCCGCCCCCCCCCTAATTTTGGATTTTTAGAATAGACACTGAGACTGACAGACTTATTGAAAGAGTAATACTTCAAATATTGCATTTCTACCTATTGTGGGTATAATAATTGTTTAACTACCTGGTTTGGGTGTGATAGGTGCCTCTGCCATAGTGATTACTTCAATCTTTTGTTTTGTTTAACCTGAAAAATATTAACAACAGCATATACATCAAGAGTATTATTTTGTATTGTACAATGTCCAAAAACAATTAAACATGACATACATATTTGAAACAAGAGATGTGTTCGTCAGAAACACAATGCCCCCTATTGCGCCGCTTTGAAATAAAAAAAATTGACCTTTGACCTTGAAGGATGACCTTGACCTTGAACTTCCACCACTCAAAATGTGCAGCTTCATCAGAACGCCTCTTTGAAATTTTTAATATTTTTTTTTGACCTTTGACCTTGAAGGATGACCTTCACCTTGAACTTTCATCACTCAAAATGTGCAGCTTCATGAGAACGCTGCTTTGATTTTTATATTTTTTTTACCTTGAAGGATGACCTTGACCTTGAACTTCCACCACTCAAAATGTGCAGCTTCATGAGATACACCCAGCCAGCAAACCTATATCGGGCCGCCGTCAGCCCGATATAGTTTTTATATCGGGCCGATATCATAAACGATGTTGGGCCGCAATCGGCTTGCCCATCAGCATTTGATCAGCCCGATATCGGCAAAATTATTTATAGGCCCGTCGTCGGCACGATATGGGCAAAATGGCTTATCGGCCTGCCGTTGGCCCGTCGTCGGTTTTATGTACATGTAACACCCTCAATAATACCACAAATACAGCACTTTGCCATGTATATAACAAACAACACTGATTTATCTTATAAACATTTACTTTGAAAAGGTATTATGTCATAATAACATAAAAACAACTATTTTATTTATTCACTTACATGATTATTTTTATTACAATGAAGTTTTTCTTTACCATATAAGGTTTATGGTCTATTACAAATTTTATCAAGAAGTCCAATAACCCAAGTGGACAAAGTTTTACATCAGTGTTTTCAATTAGAAAACATATGAACACACATATATCATACATTTGCATTTACAATTTAAATATGGCAACTAAAATCTTAACCAAATACAAATCTTAATTATCCTCAGAATGTACTATGGACAAACAATTGAAAGTGGAGTATTACAATTTGATAATTTTTATGACAGTGTAGGATATCAATTGTATTTCATATTTAACATACATTTCAATGCAATCACAGATAAAAAGTTTTCTTAAATTATGTTATTTCAAAGAGTCTTAATAGAAATACATAGATGAAGAAATGTTACTTATTCTGTACCATAATTCTTAAGGGGTAAAACAATATACAGAACATGTATCATATTATACTTTATAGCAATTACATGTTTATAAACTGATGTTAACGCCTTATTTTAGACTACCTATTCTAAACAATCGACAGTGGTAAAGCAAAAAAAAATATGATAATATCCAATAAATTAAATAATCCCAACCATTTAAATATAGTCTATTAACGCCACTATCTATCTGTCTATCCATAACGAAACAATAAACAGTCTTGAGGCTTACTACACTGCAATTCAGAAGATAAGATTAGAACATAGATTATATAACATCCTTCTTGATACAGGTGTTTAAGTATAATTGACAGCAAGTATGTTTTTACAGTTTTAAAATCGCAAACAATCCATAAAGTCCACATTGGGTCCCACTTTATAATGTGTAAGTAACAACATTATGTATGCTGTACATAACAAATACAATTACAGTAACAAGAAGATATATGCCGTACAAAACACATCAGAATACATTAAGTTGATGGTACAAAGGAATAATGTGATTGAACCTGAAGAGTGATAAATATAACAGCCCAATTTTTTTTATTAAAGTAACATTACTACTCAAAATCAACGACAATTTCGTACAATATTTCTTAAAATAAACTTAACCAATTAAAAATTAGTGTTCCTTATGGCAATTGCCGAAATTTTAACTCCAGATGTGGTCAAGTCAAATAGATGTTTGAAGATACACAATGCTCGTTGTTTTTCCATTTTAATTTCCCCGCAATGATATCTAGTCATACGACACATGAACACTAACATGGTGTTCGTGTGTCGTATGAATAGATATATTCGCAGGAAATTCAAATAGAATTAATTGTGGTCACAAATAAATAAAAACGAGCATTTTGTATCTTCAAAAGTCTATGTAATCATACCACATCTTGCGTTGAAATTGTGGCTATACCTATATGAAACACTGATTGTTTAGGTGTTAACTTTATTTGACGAAATACATTACGAAATTTTCGTTGATTTTGAGTGTTATAGAGACTTTTATAGCCCATTAATTGATGTTATTAGCAAATAATTTGTTCTCAAAGTTGTAAATGGTTCACTTAGGATCAAACAGAAATACTTCAGCAAAATGTGGCTTAAGTTGTCTGTGCTCCACATCATAAAATGTTTAAAGGGGTGTTGCGGCAGTTTATTTAACCGAGGATATATTTATAGCAACACCGATGATGCTATTATCACAACTCAATATTTTTGTTATCAGTATCATTAGAAATGACCGAGTTGGTTCATAATACAATAATTTATTGTCAGTGGTTCGATCCAAGGTGGTGTTAACTTTTGTTTTTACTTTTTTTTTTCTTTCTTTAATTTCATTATTGTTTTATACTGGAGCCCTTTAGTCCTGTTGTTTACATTTATCAATTTAAAGCATTTAATCACAAACTTCAAAACATGCCGAAATCGGTGAACAAGTACTTTTAAGTTATTAATGATTAAGGTCGCGTTTGATACTGTATGGTATTATGTTTGTGATTAACTATTGTTTTTTATTAATGTATCTTGGTAAGCTGTTGTGATCCCAGTTAAGATTGTAAACAGTTTCTAATGGTTATGCATATTTTTCACAATCTATGTACTGCCCTTCTCAAAATCAAATGCACTTTTTAACAAAATATGCTTTAAAAAGTGTATTTTATCTGCATTTATACCGAAAAGTGTATTATTTCTGCATTTTTTTTCATAATTAAGTGCACTAAAGTGCATTTTTTTCTGTATTTTCATTATCTTTAAGTGTATTTTACTGTACTTTTAGTGTATCTTCTGTAGACAAAGTGCATCTTTTTATGCAATAAGTGCATTTTTTAATGAAGTGCATTTTTGTGCATATAAGTGTATCTTCTGATTTGCAAAAAAATACACAGTATGGGATCATCAGATAAGAGATGGATTAGCATCATAAACATTTATTCCTATCAGTGCTCCATCTATGTTAGACAAAGGGGTGTTTATAAACATTTGATTGGCTAAGGCACCATCTATTTGAAAACAAGCCACTTTTGATTGGTTGGCTTGCACAGGAAGTTATTTGGAGCACAAGAAGTTATTTTTTTTAAACAATTGGGTTTCAGCAACTTAAATTGAGCTAAATTTTAGATATAATTGAGCAACATTAAGACTTATAATTCTAGTCTCAAATGTCTTGAAATACTTTCAGCATGAAGTATTGTGTGATGAAAACAATGTGTATTTACTACAATGTGTAAATCAACACAAAGTTTGTTGCAAAGACGATTCAAAGTGGATGATTAAAGTGATATGGTTTTTTGGAATACTGAAGAACAGCTGTAACAGGTTTTCATTTCTGCATCTCTTTTTAATTAAATTAAGTATGATCATTATCATATTTATGTATTGTCACTGGGAAATGTAAATGGATAAGTAAATGTAATGCAATTTTAAGGAAAAAACACCATTTGAATTATTATGGCTGTATTTTATGGTTATTGTCATCTTAAATTTTATTTATACCTACTTCTTGTCATTATAAATGAACAGATTTCTTTCCCCATATTTAATAAGAACTTTTATATTTTAAATTTGAAGGTTAAACCCCAAGGTGAAATTTAAATTGATCGGAATTAAATTATTATTAAATATGACATTTGTGTTGTTACACATCTGCATTATTGTTTTAAATTGTTGTTTTTTTTCAAGAGATCATTAAAAGTGTGATCGAATTTGAGAGGAGAATGCCCAAGGCACTCACAAAAGCAATAGGACAGGGGGCAGCAGTTGCAGAGGAAAGCAGAAAAGCTTTTAAGCACCCATAGCTAGAATGGTCTTAACTGCTTGTTTATTTTAAAATGATTAATGTTAATAAATGTGTTTATTTACAAAGTTTATTTACTGTCGTTCTTTCAAATTCGGATCATATTTAAACTGGCCTCCTTTCATATCCAAACAAATGTTTTTTTTAAATAGACATTTTTCAAAGATACACTTAAGTGCACTTATGCACTAAAAAAACCACTAGAGCATATTTTTTTTTAAATACACTTGAGCATATTTTAAAAAAACAAAAAACTAGTGTGTATCTTTTAAAAATTATACACTTGAGCGTATTTAAAAAAAATACACTAGAGGGTATTAAAAAAAAATACACTAGAGCGTATTTTATTAAAGATACACTAGAGCGTTTTTTTTTTTTAAATACACTAGAGCGTACTTAAGTGTAGTTTTCATGTTTTCCTTTAGTAAATTAAAACGCTTAAAATCCCGTACGAAATAATGGGGCGGATTCCGGGCGTAATCGGGGCGGAATTGGCACGTAATGTTGGAATTACGCCCGTACAACTGGCGGAATGAGTTTTACGCCCGGAACTAAAATTATTTCTGGGCGTAATTCAACTGTTTTTTCCGGGCGTAAAACAAATCCGGGCGTATTTTTATACTTAGAATTTGTATGATGGAGATTTGTGGACGGAATTTTGCACTTTGTTTCTTTCGTGGGGCAGAATTTCATACTTATAAAATATTTGTAAAGCCACATGACGGAATTTTGAACTTAGTAGTTTTTATAGAGAGTAATATTGGACTGAACAATAACTTAATAATTTTAATTTAAACCAAAGTACTGAACAAAATATTACCAGTAACTGATAACTTAATAAACGTTTTTAAATAAAAATATTTAATTTTATTTATACATTTGTACAATCAATGAACATTCATTATAGACACAACTATTTCAGTCACAGTATAATTAATTCAGCATAAAGCTTTGATCTAATTTATGATTTTCATGTTCAGATTCTAAAACATATTTTGTAGTATTTTTATACTTAATTTTTGAGAAGCTGAAAAGGAGACAGACTTGTGAACTTGTGATCATGAATTATACTCTTAGATTTTGCATTATTATTGGCAATATTGCTGGTAAAAAAATTAGGAGATAACAATAACACATTTTAATTAAATAAATTTTATCTATTGCTGACTTTTACAGTTTCCACTTATAATTTTAAGTCTGAGGGATGACCATGCATTAAACATCTATATGCACTTATTTTTTTAATTCACTTCTTTAATTCTTCTTCTTTTTTGAAAATTTTGCTCATTTTTAATAATTATTTCATAATTATAATAATGACTGTAAAGTTTAATAAAGAACAAGACTTGGTAATGTTTTCATCATTTTAAGGTTTCCTTTAACATTAAACACACAACAGTCTAGTTGTAACATAACGCACACAAAACGCACATTTGGGGCATTGTTGGATTTATATAATGATCGAAATTTGTACCACATTTCATACAATCTTAAATAGGCAGCCATCTGGATCAACAAATCAATAGTCTCGGGTTATAATTACAGGGCACGAATATTTGCTTACCGTATGTGTCAATATTCGGTAATTCCCGTATGTATTCGCTAGGTGTCCGTTGCATACGTATATTTAGGTTGTAGACATGTGACTTAACAAACGGCCAATCAGAATTGTACATGTAGACACGTGACGTTACACAGCCAATCAGAATTGTACACATAACAATTATCAAAGCTTTCGTTGTTTATATCTATATTTATGGGGAGTCTTACTTAAACGGCCGAACATACAAGTCGCATTATTGCTGGCTTTCGCGGGATGGGCCCATTGCGGGTTTCGCATGTATCTTGTATTTGACAAACATTTTGGAAACGTTGTGTTGTGTTAATAAGCAGAAATAAAACGCAAAGAAATCAGAAATGAACTTTGTTGGTTACTGTGTCTTTTCAACAAACAATACGCAATTACGCTACATATTTTAATATTATTTGTTTATATCATCAATATGAATGCAGTTTCTCTGCATGTTACTCTATAAAAAAAATTGTTATAGTAGTTAAGATTTCCCCAGTCTGAAAAGACCATAATTATATACATAATTATACCAAACCAATGTTAATTTAATCTCAGATAAACACTGACATCCAGCTGAGTTGATCTCATGTATTGTGCTGCCCATTCAATACTCACCAAAGGCTGAGTCACATCTGTACATGTTTATAAACCATCTGGGCTTATCAGGCTTCAGTGGATTGGTCAGTGGTACAGGAAGTGAGTGGTAGAAGTTGCAGTTTGAAAACATTAGAGCGGTTAAGCAAAATACTGACTCTGAACTAAATTGTCAGTATAATACTAAAGCAAAATGAGGACTAAACTGTAGTGACAAAATGTCTTGCAGGGAGTACTGTGTCAAAAACAATTTGTATTTAATACACATAATGTGGAAATGAACAATAAGTTTGTTGCAAAAGAGGTTCAAATTGGCTCAGGTTTAACTGTGATTTGGTCTCACCAAATTCCTGTGTTTTTGGAATTCTGCAGAACAGCATAAAAGGTTTGTATTTTTACTCCTTCATTCCTCTATTATTTAGATTATTAACTGATAAAATTGTAATTGTATTTGTGTACTGTCCCAGTGGGAAATGTTAAAGGATGATGAAAAGTAGACGGGCATCTGAAGGAAAAACAACACAGTTTGAAACTAAAATGAAATACACAAATTTCTTTAAAATATATAGTAAGTACTTAAATTAACATTTCATTTTCAGATTATGTCATAGAATAAGGGAGAAAGGTTGCTGGTGGCATCACAAATTTTCCCTTCTCGGACCTCAAAAGCCACATCACAAATTGAAGAATTTGTTTGCAAGAAAGCACAGTGTTGAAAAAAACATGTTGTGAAAAAATGAACTTTTTTATATTTGCTCTGTGTGCGCGCGCCCGGATGATGAGCACAAAGCGGTCCTTGACAAAGGAAAGCTGGATTTGTTGATAGGTAAATCACAATTTTACTATACAAGTTATTGTATTATTAGTTTGACATAGTTAAGTTCAAAATAAAGATTAATTCGAATTATACGATTAGTGATCCTCAGGGCTAGGCCTGTCAATAACAGGGTGTCTCAGTACCTTGCTGCACTAAGATCCAAACCTGCCCCCTTTGACCCCCAGTCATGTTTTATAATTGGTTCTGATCACATTATTTTACAGAATATTCAATGAATTTTCAATAAACTAATTTTATTTTAACAGTGAAACTAGTTTTATCAATTAAAAAAAATATTTGTATGCCCCCCTTCGAAGAAGAGGGGGTATATTGCTTTGCTCATGTCGGTCTGTCTGTCTGTCGGTCGGTCCGTCGGTCCGTCCACCAGGTGGTTGTCAGACGATAACTCAAGAACGCTTGGGCCTAGGATCATGAAACTTCATAGGTACATTAATCATGACTTGCAGATGACCCCTATTGATTTTGAGGTCACTAGGTCAAAGGTCACGGTGACCCGAAATAGTAAAATGGTTTCCAGATGATAACTCAAGAACGCATACGCCTAGGATCATGAAACTTCATGGGTAGATTGATCATGACTCGCAGATGACCCCTAATGATTTTGAGGTCACTAGGTCAAAGGTCAAGGTCACAGTGACCCGAAATAGTAAAATGGTTTCCGGATGATAACTCAAGAACGCTTAGGCCTAGGATCATGAAACTTCATGGGTAGATTGATCATGACTCGCAGATGACCCCTATTGATTTCGAGGTCACTAGGTCAAAGGTCAAGGTCACTTTGACCCGAAATAGTAAAATGATTTTCGGATGATAATACAAGAACGCATATGCCTAGGATCATGAAACTTTATAGGTAGATTGATCATGACTCGCAGATGACCCCTATTGATTTTCACGGTGACCCAAAATAGAACAAGAGCACCGCCTTGCGGGTGCAGACCGCTCATCTATTTTCTTTTTAAAGGTGAAGGGACTCTCATTTTCAATCACAAAGGAGGGAGGGGTGTAGTGAAGAGGGGTGTATAGTGTGGGGTTGTGGACATTTTTGGGTGCGATTGTTGGACGGTATTTCAAACATAACCATTTAAAAAAACAAAATTGGGGGGGGGGGGTATAGTGTGAGGGTGTGGTGGTAATTTATGAGATGATCTTAAAAAAATAAAAAAAATAAAAAAAAATAAATAAAAAAATAAAAAAAATTGGGGGGGGGTGGGGGTGGGGTGGGGGGGGGGTATAGTGTGAGGGTGTGGTGGTCATTTGTGAGATGATCTTAAAAAAAAAAAATTAGGGGGGGGGGAGGGGGTGAGGGGGGCTGGGGGAGGGCATTGGGGATGGTTTGGGTGGAGTCTATTGTGGTTTGTCAGGTAAGAGTAGTTTTGTCAAAGTATCAATCAAATCTAATCATAAATAAAGATGTTATGGCAATTTTAGCAAAATTTAATAATTTGACCTTGAGAGTCAAGGTCATTCAAAGGTCAAGGTAAAATTCAACTTGCCAGGTACAGTAACCTCATGATAGCATGAAAGTATTTGAAGTTTGAAAGCAATAGCCTTGATACTTAAGAAGTAAAGTGGATCGAAACACAAAATGTAACCATATATTCAAAGTTACTAAGTCAAAAAAGGGCCATAATTCCGTAACAATGACAACCAGAGTTATGCAACTTGTCCTTTTACTGTACCCTTATGATAGATTGTGAGTGTTCCAAGTATGAAAGCAATGTCTATGATACTTTAGGGGTAAAGTGGACCAAAACACAAATCTTAACCAAATTTTCAATTTTCTAAGTAAAAAGGGCCCATAATTCCGTCCAAATGCCAGTCAGAGTTAAATAACTTTGCCTGCACAGTCCCCTTATGATAGTTAGTAAGTGTTGCAAGTATGAAAGCAATAGCTTTGATACTTAAGGAATAAAATGGACCTAAACACAAAACTTAACCAAAATTTTCAATTTTCTAAGTATAAAAAGGGCACATAATTCTGTCAAAATGCACGCCAGAGTTATCTAACTTTGCCGGCCCAGTCCCCTCATGATAGTAAGTAAGTGTACCAAGTTTGAATGCAATAGCATTGATACTTTCTGAGAAAAGTGGACCTAAACGCAAAACTTAACCAAAATTTTCAATTTTCTAAGTATAAAAAGGGCACATAATTCTGTAAAAATGCATGCCAGAGTTACATAACTTTGCCTGCCCAGTCCCCTCATGATAGTAAGTAAGTGTACCAAGTTTGAATGCAATAGCATTGATACTTTCTGAGAAAAGTGGACCTAAACGCAAAACTTAACCAATAAATTTTCAATTTTCTAAGTATAAAAAGGGCACATAATTCTGTCAAAATGCAGGCCAGAGTTATCTTACTTTGCCTGCCCAGTCCCCTCATGATAGTAAGTTAGTGTACCAAGTTTGAATGCAATAGCATTGATACTTTCTGAGAAAAGTGGACCTAAACGCAAAACTTAACCGGACACCGACGCCAACGCCAACGCCGACGCCGACGCCAAGGTGATGACAATAGCTCATATTTTTTTTTCAAAAAATAGATGAGCTAAAAATGATTTTCGGATGATAACTCAAGAACGCATATGCCTAGGATCATGAAACTTCATAGGTAGATTGATCATAACTCGCAGATGACCCCTATTGATTTTGAGGTTACAAGGTCAAAGGTCAAGGTGACCCGAAATAGTAAAATGATTTTTGGATGGTAACTCAAGAACACTTTTGCCTAGGAGTAGGATCATGACACTTCATAGGTACATTGATCGTGACTTGCAGATGACCCCTATTGATTTTCAGGTCACTAGGTCAAAGGTCAAGGTCACAGTGACAAAAGTCGTATTCACACAATGGCTGCCAGTACAACGGACAGCCCATATGGGGGGCATGCATGTTTTACAAACAGCCCTTGTTAAAATGAAAATGCATGTAATATTAAATAATAAGCGCATATATTGCACATGTTATTTGAAAATATTCCACAGGGATAAATATCCAAGCACGTTCAAAAGTGTACTTAGTTGCCAAATTTGGACCCTGTCTTTTTCAAATCCTAGATGGGGCCCTGGATTAGATAAAAAGTTTGAAAAAGCAATTAATTCTACATAAGTTGTTAACAGTATTTGCAATAGGTGAACTGTAGTTGTACTTAATATCAAATTGCATTTCAGATTATGACATAGGATGGGGGAGAATCGTGGACCTGAACAATACTGTGATAGAGAGGAATTCCTACTCAAGAAAGCAGTTTAAAAAACACAGTCAATGTGAAAGAGTGAACTTTTTTATTTTGGCCGTGTATAAGAACAGTTTGTTTTTTAAAAAGTGCATGTCTATCAAATTATTTTGTATGTATATATATTGAATATTTTTGTTGTTTGTCTTTAAAAGCTACATTGTATCTTAAAAGTATCATCAAAATGCAGAACGAAAATGCATACATTTTCCGCATAAGTTCCACATTTTTTGTGACTGCAGAAAAAATGCGGGGATTTTCAGCATTTGTTCCGCATTTGCAGAAGTATAAAATGGTGATCCATGTTTTTAAAATGTATTATCTTAAAATAAATATAAAGATACTATGTTAAATGTATCTTGTCATAATTTTGACTAGTTTTTAGCTAAACTGAGCACAAAGTGCTCATGGTGAGCTTTTGCGATCGCCTTTTATTTTTTCAAATGGCCTGTCCTTATATGGGTATATTTACAATATGCATGTAATCCGATATCCGCCCGGTATCTAAATTACGCCCGTAATCTAAGTTACGCCCGTAATTTTAACATTCCGCCTGTAATCTGAATTCCGCCCATAAACTGCTTTCCGCCCGTAATTTAAAATTCCGTCCCACCTCATTTACATATTTCGCCCCTGTTTTCCGCCCGGATTACGCCCGGAATCCGCCCCTCTTCTTAAAATCATATATAGAAAATTACGCCTGGAAATATTTTTTACGCCCGGAATTTAGTTTGCGATTCCGTGCCGATTCCGGGCGGAACATTTCGTACAGGATACGCGAAGTGTACATTTTGGGGTACTAAAAAACCGGTAGGCATATTAGTACACTTAACCAAAAAAATGTACTTAAGCGTATTAGTTCCACTGGGAAAAACACTTAAATACACTTTAAAATACACACAAAAAAGCATTTATGCACTCAAAAAGTGTATTATTTTAACAGAAAATGTGCTTGTTTATTTAAATGCGCTTTAAAGTGCATGTTATTGGCACCGTATTTTTTTAAGCAAAAAATGCGGTGCCAATAACATGCGCTTTAATGCGCATTAAAAGCACATTTTATGCGCATTAAAAGCACATTTTATGCGCATTAAATGCGCATTTAGTGCACTTTTTCGAGAAGGGTGGTACTTTGGTTTTGCCTAATTGCTGTATTTTATGAAATTTGACGTAGAAGGTAGGGATAGTTAAAACAAACAAGGGCTGTTTGTAAAACATGCATGCCCCCCCATATGGGCTGTCAGTTGTAGTGGCAGCCATTGTGTGAATATGTTTTTTGGCACTGTGACCTTGACCTTTGACCTAGTGACCTGAAAATCAATAGCGGTCATCTGCTAGTCATGATCAATGTACCTATGAAGCTTCATGATCCTAGGCGTAAGCTGTCTTAAGTTATCATCCGGAAACCATTTTACTGTGTGAAGTCACTGTGACCTTGACCTTTGACCTAGTGACCTGAAAGTCAATAGGAGTCATCTGCGAGTCATGATCAATGTACCTATGAAGTTTCATGATCCTAGGCGTAAGCTTCTTGAGTTATCATTCGGAAACCATTTTTCTAAGTTGAGTCACCGTGACCTTGACCTTTGACCTAGTGACCTGAAAATCAATAGGAGTCATCTGCGAGTCATGATCAAAGTACCTATGAAGTTTCATGATCCTAGGCATAAGCGTTCTTGAGTTATCATCCAGAAACCATTTTACTATTTCGGGTCACTGTGACCTTGGCCTTTGACCTAGTGACCTGAAAATCAAAAGGGGTCATCTGCGAGTCATGATCAATGTACCTATGAAGTTTCATGATCCTAGGCATAAGCGTTCTTGAGTTATCATCCGGAAACCATTTTACTATTTCAAGTCACGGTGACCTTGACCTTTGACCTAGTGACCTCAAAATCAATAGGGGTCATCTGCGAGTCATGATGAATGTACCTATGAAGTTTCGTGATCCTAGGCCTAAGCGTTCTTGAGTAATCATCCGGAAACCATCTGGTGGACGGACGGACATACGGACGGACTGACCGACATGTGCAAAACAATATACCCCCTCTTCTTCGAAGGGGGGCATAAAAATCTCTGTTAAAAGTGCGGTGACCTCCTTTTTTTATTTGTGTTCTATGATGACAATACGTAGATGAACATATTTGAGCAGTTTCGCAGAATTCTATCTGACAGAAAAAAATTAAATTATATTTATGTGGTTACAATAGTAAAAAAATGACGTTTTTGGTGGTGACATAAAAATTATGAAAAATAAATTTCTTAAAATTTAACTTGTGTACCCTATTTTATTGGCAGTGGGTGGTTAAGTTAAATGGTATATGATGTATCTTAGCTTATATAATATCTACATGTTGCCAATTGCATATGTTATTAATCAATTTTATGCAATTAGAGTTTTCAGTTTTATTGAAAAAGTACATCTTATTAAATGGTGAATAAAATCAAAACAAGGCTGGCGACCCTATGTTTTTATTTCATTTTTCAAATAGTATTTGTATATATATCTTAAATATAAATTTTGGACAAAATCTATTTGATGGAAAAAAATCAGAAAACTGCAGCAACACCCCTTAAGATTGCATTGCAAACATTGGAAGCTATTAAATGCTTGAAATCCATTGTATAGGGTAAATACAGATGACCAGCTCTTATATTATAGAGACAATACTTTGTTATACATTTATTTTGCTATTTTATCCAAAGGCTCCAATTTGTTTTTCTATTCCTTATGTATATATATTTATATATATATAGGAATAGATATATATATGGCAAGGTGTTGTTTTGTTATATACAGTTATGATTATACTTATTCAGAGCTCCAGATAAGAGGCGTATCTGCGTATTTACGCATTTACAAAATAAACAAAAATGGAAAATTTCAAAGGGCCATAACTCTGTGAAAAATCATCCGACCAGAACCCGCTGATAATATGCACATCTCCTCTTGGTAGTGAAGCTTCCCATAAAGTTTCATTAAATTCCGGTCATTAGGTGCTGAGATATAGCCCAGACAAGAATTGCACTATATGTACAGTTAATGGAAAATTTCAAAGGGCCATAACTCTGTGAAAAATCATCCGACCAGAACCGGCTGATAATATGCACATCTCCTCTTGGTAGTGAAGCTTCCCATAAAGTTTCATTGAATTCCGGTCATTAGTTCCTGAGAAATAGCCCGAACAAAAATTGTGCACGGACGGACACACGGACTTACGGACAGACAGACAAAGCGGCGACTATATGTTTCCCCCAAAATAAATTTTGGGGGAGCATAAAAATGCATACGATCTACATTAACAGAGGAAAGAGGGTGCCGTATATGTTCAAAATAAATGCTCAATATAATTTTCATCAGTAATACACCACTAAAGAAGGGTGTAAAAGGGTATACTATTGTACAGAATACTTGTTATTGTCTCGATGTCACCAGATTTGTCTACATGGGGCAAAAATAGGAACCAAAAAATATCCTAGTATTGTTGTAATAAAAAAAAAAGAATCTAGGCAAGAGCCCATAATTGCCAACTAAGATACATGTAGTTATGTTGTCAATGGTAATAAATGTAGTCAATCCATAAAATACTTGTGTACTTTGTTAATAAAGGTTTTTAATTGTTATAACTTAATAATACTTGTTAATTTCACAATATTTGTTAAAGAAGACCTTTACTATTATAACTGGTATTTTTTTAAGAAATTGCGAATTTTAACTACAAAAAAAGTTCTGTTGATACTTAATTTTTTTTTTTACTTTGAACTGTTTGTGTACACAATTAACTGCTTTCCTTGCTTTCCAGTAGTTGGTCATGTCATTGTTTAAGATCCTTCATATTGATTCAATATTTTTGTGGTATTAACAGCATACATTTACTGCAATTTATTTTAAATAAAATTTTTGGTTGTCACATTATGCACAAATAAGCATAGTTGGCCGTGTTGCTCATGCTTACTGCAGACAAAAGAAACATCATTTAGTTTTGTTGGCACTTGCAAAAGTGACATGCAAAAGAACAGAGTGTATAATAATTTTAATATAAAGATTCTAATAATAACATCAGAAAAATCTCACAAATGATTCAATTCTGACAATGGATCTAATAAACTCTGGAAAGCACACACATTATAGCCCTTCATTTTATGTATGTGTGAATAAAAATTTCTTCTAAAATATTGTATTGATTATTGTATTTACATATGTAACTTCTTTCAAGTCTGTACTGTGGCACTGTGGTTCCCAAAAATAGAGTGCAATGACATGGATTTAGTGCATGTAGATGCATAAATTATATACATTGAAACTAAATTTGTCAGACTTTAATTTTTGTTGATTTTCATGGGTCCAAACAAATGTTTATGCTAGAAGTTTTATATAATTCATTATAAAAAAATTCATGAATTGACGAAGAATATGTGCAATTTTTTAAATGTATGAAATTTCAGCAATATAAAATGAAGCCAGAATTATAATTCCTAAACAAGAAGCTGCGTTCAATAAAGCATATGACCCGACTGAAAGCCATATGTCAGTATTGATTCATGAACCCAACTGAAGTCATAGTCCAAAAGTAGGTAAATTTAAAAGTCAACAAGCAAATTTGATGAATAATTGATATTCCTTGCCACATGCATTCTGTTTATGGATGAAGTTTCATGTTGAAATCTTGTATCAAACCTGAGATATAGCCCTGACAAGTTTGTGACAGAGAGATGGATGAACGGACAGACTGACGGGCAGAAAACGCTACATCACTACGCATAAGGCGACAGATAAAAAGAGGAAAGGTGTTGAGAGTGTTCATAGATAACATCAATACATGTATCAAAGCTTTTAAGCAAGGGGTATTTATGTTTGACAAAACACATCCATTGTGGTTAACCATGACCTTCTGAATAAGTTTTAGTCCAAAATAAGGTCAATGTCAAGGTTTAAATGAGGTCAGGTGAAGTGGGTTAAATGATAGTGTTCAAAGACATGATCTATTAAAATATAAAGGCTTTTAGTAGGAAAAATTATTGATGTTAAAGACACATGTCATTTAGGGTAAACAAAGAATTTAGACCTTGTGTATTAGTCTTATTTTAAAAATAGGTAAATATCTAGGTCAAAATGAGATCAGATGATGTGGGTAAGTTGAATGTTTTCATAGATAACATCAATGCAAGTATCAAAGCTTTTTAGCATGCCGTTACATGTATGGTATAAAAATGAAACTCGTCATTTTGGCTTAACTGAGCTTTTGAATCTTTTTAGTAGACCATGTCCAAAAGTAGGTTGCTGTCAAGGTCAAATGAGGTCAGGTGATGTGTGTGTGTGGATTATGTGATCATACACATCCTCACTGCAAGCATCAAAGCTTTGTAAGAAAAATTATTTATGCTAGACAAAATGCGTCTTTTAGGGCGAATCCTGTACGGATGGACATTCTTTGTCTGTTTCGTTGGGTTTTCCATCCTTTTCCAACAGTAATTAAGTCATATGATGGCGGACAGTAAACCAACTCGTGCATTTCCTGGGTTAGCAGGTTTACCAGTACCGAGTGCACTTACTTGGACCAGTAAATGATAACTGCCCTACTTGTACCAGTGGTAAGTGGAGAAAGGATTTCATGTCAGGTATGCCACAACCCTGGCCAAATGAACAGACAGACTGACTCAGTGACTGATGGACCCACAAAGGTCTTTTTAACAATATTTGTGCCTTTGGCGTGTGATTACAAATAATATATTATAATCTATTGAAATATTCAAGGCATAAGTCTCAGGAATATTTAATTACGTGAATTCAGATATCAAACTTGGAATGGACATCGTTTGTTTTTTCAAAACAGAACTGCTCATTTCATGTTTTTTTGTAATATTATATCTTTACTTTTAGTGCAATAAGCAATTTTTCATTGGGCCACGACTTTTATATTTCTTTGTTTACAAAATTTTTGGAAAATGGAAAAAAAAAAACGAAAAATCGTCTTTTTAAAAAATAATTTATTTCCGACCGCACTGAAATAAGAGCGAAACGAGAAAAAAAACATCCGGTTTGAGTACGGTTACGATTAAAATCAAGCAAGTACAAATTGATCGGGATAAAGGTGCGCAGTGCGTTCTTCTCCCATTAAAACGAAAAACTACGCATCATTACCGTAATTCGATGCGCACCATTACGCAATGTGATGCCCGTTGCATAAATCTTATCTTACACAAATTATTTGTTTGCTCTTACTCGATTTATGAGATTGTTCATGAAAAAAAATCGAGGTAGATTGATCCCTGCGTCGTCACGATAATGTTTGTTAAAGTTGTTGTTGTCATGAAAACTCGTTGATTTACAACGCAAAACGTCTTATTTGAACTGACGCGAATTCCCAGAAATTTGCATATTGCCAGAAATTTGCATACAAATTGCAAATGTCAGAAATAAACATATATGAATAGTATATAAAGAGGGTTTTTGGGGATTGAGGGGGAGGAATAGAAAGGGGGAAACAGATGGATGTTTTAAATATATGTTGTTGAAAAGTTGTGCTTTAAAAGTGTAGTCTTATATACGTGTTATTTCTTATCATACTAGTGTATTCTTAGTTTTTTTCTTAGTGCATTTCTCGAATACAAGTGTTAAGAGTGATTGTGAAATAAAGTTTAGAAGAAGATATTCGCCTAAGTTTGGATTTAATCGTTGTCCATGACACATCAACGTGGACTGGTGGCAGCAAAATGACAGCTGAGAAATCTGTTGATACTTAATTTTTTTTTTTACTTTGAACTGTTTGTGTACACAATTAACTGCTTTCCTTGCTTTCCAGTAGTTGGTCATGTCATTGTTTAAGATCCTTCATATTGATTCAATATTTTTGTGGTATTAACAGCATACATTTACTGCAATTTATTTTAAATAAAATTTTTGGTTGTCACATTATGCACAAATAAGCATAGTTGGCCGTGTTGCTCATGCTTACTGCAGACAAAAGAAACATCATTTAGTTTTGTTGGCACTTGCAAAAGTGACATGCAAAAGAACAGAGTGTATAATAATTTTAATATAAAGATTCTAATAATAACATCAGAAAAATCTCACAAATGATTCAATTCTGACAATGGATCTAATAAACTCTGGAAAGCACACACATTATAGCCCTTCATTTTATGTATGTGTGAATAAAAATTTCTTCTAAAATATTGTATTGATTATTGTATTTACATATGTAACTTCTTTCAAGTCTGTACTGTGGCACTGTGGTTCCCAAAAATAGAGTGCAATGACATGGATTTAGTGCATGTAGATGCATAAATTATATACATTGAAACTAAATTTGTCAGACTTTAATTTTTGTTGATTTTCATGGGTCCAAACAAATGTTTATGCTAGAAGTTTTATATAATTCATTATAAAAAAATTCATGAATTGACGAAGAATATGTGCAATTTTTTAAATGTATGAAATTTCAGCAATATAAAATGAAGCCAGAATTATAATTCCTAAACAAGAAGCTGCGTTCAATAAAGCATATGACCCGACTGAAAGCCATGTCAGTATTGATTCATGAACCCAACTGAAGTCATAGTCCAAAAGTAGGTAAATTTAAAAGTCAACAAGCAAATTTGATGAATAATTGATATTCCTTGCCACATGCATTCTGTTTATGGATGAAGTTTCATGTTGAAATCTTGTATCAAACCTGAGATATAGCCCTGACAAGTTTGTGACAGAGAGATGGATGAACGGACAGACTGACGGGCAGAAAACGCTACATCACTACGCATAAGGCGACAGATAAAAAGAGGAAAGGTGTTGAGAGTGTTCATAGATAACATCAATACATGTATCAAAGCTTTTAAGCAAGGGGTATTTATGTTTGACAAAACACATCCATTGTGGTTAACCATGACCTTCTGAATAAGTTTTAGTCCAAAATAAGGTCAATGTCAAGGTTTAAATGAGGTCAGGTGAAGTGGGTTAAATGATAGTGTTCAAAGACATGATCTATTAAAATATAAAGGCTTTTAGTAGGAAAAATTATTGATGTTAAAGACACATGTCATTTAGGGTAAACAAAGAATTTAGACCTTGTGTATTAGTCTTATTTTAAAAATAGGTAAATATCTAGGTCAAAATGAGATCAGATGATGTGGGTAAGTTGAATGTTTTCATAGATAACATCAATGCAAGTATCAAAGCTTTTTAGCATGCCGTTACATGTATGGTATAAAAATGAAACTCGTCATTTTGGCTTAACTGAGCTTTTGAATCTTTTTAGTAGACCATGTCCAAAAGTAGGTTGCTGTCAAGGTCAAATGAGGTCAGGTGATGTGTGTGTGTGGATTATGTGATCATACACATCCTCACTGCAAGCATCAAAGCTTTGTAAGAAAAATTATTTATGCTAGACAAAATGCGTCTTTTAGGGCGAATCCTGTACGGATGGACATTCTTTGTCTGTTTCGTTGGGTTTTCCATCCTTTTCCAACAGTAATTAAGTCATATGATGGCGGACAGTAAACCAACTCGTGCATTTCCTGGGTTAGCAGGTTTACCAGTACCGAGTGCACTTACTTGGACCAGTAAATGATAACTGCCCTACTTGTACCAGTGGTAAGTGGAGAAAGGATTTCATGTCAGGTATGCCACAACCCTGGCCAAATGAACAGACAGACTGACTCAGTGACTGATGGACCCACAAAGGTCTTTTTAACAATATTTGTGCCTTTGGCGTGTGATTACAAATAATATATTATAATCTATTGAAATATTCAAGGCATAAGTCTCAGGAATATTTAATTACGTGAATTCAGATATCAAACTTGGAATGGACATCGTTTGTTTTTTCAAAACAGAACTGCTCATTTCATGTTTTTTTGTAATATTATATCTTTACTTTTAGTGCAATAAGCAATTTTTCATTGGGCCACGACTTTTATATTTCTTTGTTTACAAAATTTTTGGAAAATGGAAAAAAAAAAAACGAAAAATCGTCTTTTTAAAAAATAATTTATTTCCGACCGCACTGAAATAAGAGCGAAACGAGAAAAAAAACATCCGGTTTGAGTACGGTTACGATTAAAATCAAGCAAGTACAAATTGATCGGGATAAAGGTGCGCAGTGCGTTCTTCTCCCATTAAAACGAAAAACTACGCATCATTACCGTAATTCGATGCGCACCATTACGCAATGTGATGCCCGTTGCATAAATCTTATCTTACACAAATTATTTGTTTGCTCTTACTCGATTTATGAGATTGTTCATGAAAAAAAAATCGAGGTAGATCGATCCCTGCGTCGTCACGATAATGTTTGTTAAAGTTGTTGTTGTCATGAAAACTCGTTGATTTACAACGCAAAACGTCTTATTTGAACTGACGCGAATTCCCAGAAATTTGCATATTGCCAGAAATTTGCATACAAATTGCAAATGTCAGAAATAAACATATATGAATAGTATATAAAGAGGGTTTTTGGGGATTGAGGGGGAGGAATAGAAAGGGGGAAACAGATGGATGTTTTAAATATATGTTGTTGAAAAGTTGTGCTTTAAAAGTGTAGTCTTATATACGTGTTATTTCTTATCATACTAGTGTATTCTTAGTTTTTTTCTTAGTGCATTTCTCGAATACAAGTGTTAAGAGTGATTGTGAAATAAAGTTTAGAAGAAGATATTCGCCTAAGTTTGGATTTAATCGTTGTCCATGACACATCAACGTGGACTGGTGGCAGCAAAATGACAGCTGAGAAATTGCCCAAACTAATCCATGTTGTTTTGAGCCATGCTCTAACTGACCGTGGGTAGAAAACGGCTACACTGGTGTACAGCGGTGGGATTTCTGTGAATTTTTTTTTTTACGGATGTATGGACTTTAACACACGAAACTTCGAGGACTTCTGTGAAATTAATTTTTATCCCCACGCTTTTTGAAAAAAAGGTGGGGATATTGTGGTTATCTCCGCCGTCCGTCCGTCCGTCCGTCTGTCTGTCTGTCTGTCTGTCTGTCCGTCTGTCCTGGCCACTATCTCCTCCTACACTAAAAGCACTAGAACCTTGAAACTTACACACATGGTAGCTATGAGCATATGTGCGACCCTGCACTATTTGGAATTTTGATCTGACCCCTGGGTCAAAAGTTATAGCGGTTGGGGTGGGGCCGCGTCAGAAATTATCACTCATTTTTTTAGGTTATTTTACATTTACTTCTTTATTTCTACACCGATTCACTTCAAATTGATACTGGACCTCTCTTATGACAATACGGTCAATCTCAACCATGCATGGCCCCATTCCCAACCCTGGGGCGCCCCGCCCACATAGGCCACACCCACCAAAAATTTCCATTTACTATAATTTTTTCATTTCTACACGGATTCACTTCAAATTGATACTGAAGTTTTGTTATGACATTAGGGTCAATCTCAACTATGCATGGCCCCAATCCCAACCCTGGGGCGCCCGCCCACATAGGCCACACCCACCAAAAAATTCCATTTACTATAATTTTTTCATTTCTACACGGATTCACTTCAAATTGATACTGAACTTCTCTTATGACATTAGGGTCAATCTCAACTATGCATGGCCCCATAACCAACCCTGGGGCCCCGCCCACATAGACCACACCCACCCAAAATTGCCTTTACTATAATTTCTTCATTTCTACACCGATTCACTTCAAATTGATATTGAACTTCTCTTATGACAATACAGTCAATCTCAACTATGCATGGCCCCATTACCAACCCTGGGGCGCCCCGCCCACATAGACCACACCCACCCAAAATTGCCTTTTACTATAATTTCTTCATTTCTACACCAATTCACTTCTAATTGATGATGAACTTCTCTTATGACAATACGGTCAATCTCAGCTATGCATGGCCCCATTACCAACCCTGGGGCACACCTAGATCAAACATTCGGCGTGGGGATACGCGTCGGCCTCTGCCGCGCCATTTCTAGTTACAGATGTATGGACTTTCACACTTGAAACTTCGAGGATTTCTGTGAAATTTATTTTTACGGATGTATGGACTTTAACACGTGAAACTTCGAGGATTTCTGTGAAATTTATTTTTACGGATGTATGGACTTTAACACGTGAAACTTCGAGGATTTCTGTGAAATTTATTTTTACAGATGTATGGACTTTAACACGTGAAACTTCGAGGATTTCTGTGAAATTTATTTTTACGGATGTATGGACTTTAACACGCGAAACTTCGATTTTTTTCCGTTTTGATGCAGTTTTACAGAAATGGGCCTTATAACACTTCAATTGTTGTGGTACTTGTGAAAAGCCTTTATTGGATACACCTTTGACTTTAAAATTGAAATGAATAATAAAAATCAACTGCGATTTGGACAGGTAGTTTTCAGTGGGATATATTAATAGCAACCATCAATCAGAGACAACAGGATGAAAGTGAGCTGTTGGATGCAATCATCTGGGGAGTGTTTTATTGCGGTTGAAACTATGGAAATTGTACAGCGCTTCATCGTGATAATTGCCGTTATAATTGCCATGATAATTGCCGTTGTTCCAATTTTTGGAATAACTGTGGGTCTATGTGATGTATTAAGCACAGGGTCAGCTGCTAGCTGTTAAGTGGAACCTGAGGAAAAGTTCAGACTGGCTTCAGATCGAAATAACCATAGAAAGTTTAAGCTGGATCAATGAAAATATCTTCAGCGTTTGAAACTATGCGTAAATATACAAGAAGAATAGAAGAAATAGATGGTGTGACCTGTGGAAATTATGAGACGATTTTAAAACTTGAATATTGAATGGGATTATCACTTAATCTGTGACAGTTTAAACAGAATTACTTGTGATCCAACAAATTGAGATTGTTACAGCACTGAAACAGCACTGGAAAAGGTTCCTCTTAAAGTCTGCAGTGTTTGTGTGAAACATCATATAAAATGGTCAGGTTTTATTTTTTTAAAGTAGATGTGATATCCTGTACACTGGAAACACTACTCTTTCCGGTAATAAGTAAAAAAAACTTCTCATGTTCACTAGGTTGGCGCTAAGGAAAAAAACTTAGTCGCCAAATCTAGAGGGGTCTGAGGGCATGCCCCCCCCCCCCCCCCCCCCCCGTAAAATTGTTGGATCCTAGATCGTCTGTGGTGCATTTTGGGGCTATTTCCTGAGCAAAATTAAGACTATTTTTGTCTGAAATTAGCCCATTTTTTTATTGAAAAATTTTCTTCGCTGGTGAGCCACTTGCTGTCATTTAGCAGCCGATTTTTGTTTGTTTACATAGACACTGGTGGCGTAGTGATAATGATACATTAACACCGTTAAACAGTTTTCGGTACATGTGGTATTTAGGCTAGAAACCACTAAAACAGCCCGCCGTCTCGGTAGTAATTATACGACATTTTATGAAATCCAAACATTACTTTTTACATTTTTTTGTTTTTGCAGAAATGCGTGAGAAATTACTTAGTCAGCATTAGACCGTCATTGCATGTCAAAAACCGTGAGACTCACGGCGAGACTAGACTTTCCCGATTCTGCATTCACGTCTGCACAATTTTAAATGTCCTCCGATCGCAAAACCTAACATTTGGTCATTTCCTGAGTTTACATTATTCTGTCCGCTTTCTTTTCTAAAGAATTGTGTTATTTTCTGTGACTTTCCATTTTTGTTCGCAGCACCCATTTTTCCCGGAACCTGCAACTCACTTTCTAAATCGGTCTTTCAAGTCGCATAGCGACCGTAAAGGGAAGTTACTCTTATCTACTTTTTTAGCCAATCAAAAACGTCGTTTCTTGGGAAATTAGTTTATAGTGGCTATGTCAATGCCATTACTCCGCCCATCGGATTAAATAACAATTCCGTACTGGTCGATTCGATAACGTTGAATCGTAACATCTATAGCATAGATCATTACACGGCACGCATCAATGATTCAGTTATCACGTAAATCACCAAGTAACCCAAATGTTGGAAAAGTCTTGTTGCAGTGTAAAGCGCGACCAATCAAGACATTAGCCATGTGGATTATCGACCTAGGCGGTCGTCATTATCCCCTGGGGCCATTCCGGTAAGGGTGTTATCTGTGTAATCTTAGCGATGTTTCTGGCGATTTATACGAATACCGATTTATACAGCTGGAAAACAGAAATTTAGAGTGTGCATTTGTAAAGCATAGGGTCTATTTTTTTCAATTGCCAATTTCATGAAAATCTTATTTTTAATCGCCAGCCAGAAATTGTGATCGCCAATGGCGGTTTCGGTGATCGGTAACGCTAACGTAGGTTCACTTTTACTTAATTTGAAAACATGATGCTTTCAGTTGCATAATGAGTGGGAAATGTGAAGACGGACTTTCACAGGTACACTGGTAGAGTGGATTGTCTTAGGATGCGAGTTATCAATTTGTATAATGGTCAAGAAGTATCTCCGAAAGGGGTGGAAGAGGGGACATTTGAACTACGATCTAGCATATCATTTTTGCTTGAATGATTACGACATAACTGTCAATGCTAATGACCAGCTCAAGCCCTCGCTTTTTGTGAATCATTCTCGTGAGGTGTGACAATGTTGCAATTACCCAGACAGACATGGGTTGCGTCATTCACTTGATTGTGGATGGACCAATGTTGTAATGTATTGACCGGGTCGTACATGGGTTGTGTCATCCACTGGATGGAAAAAGGCCTTTAACCATCCAGGGATATTTTTTACCAGTGAACCACCTGCAGTTGCAATTCATGGCTTAATTTGTATAGTTGATGGATAATTTAGAAGATATCCATATAATGCGTTGGCCATACAGGATCACCTGGTGTTACCTGGATTATTAAGGAAGGATGTTTTAAAATCGTGTTATAATTTAAATTCTAATTTGTCAAGCATCTTAGTTCAAAGAATGTGCTTCAAGTGAAACTATTCTTTTACTGGTATCCACAGAAATGATAAGTTGAAACAACAAAAATCACACCACCATCAACTGTTACATTCAGAATGGGACTTTGAAATAGAAGGCAGACTGATTTCTTCAGAGCAAAATGATGAATGGTTGGAACCTCTTAATGTTGATGGCAAAATTGTTCAGACAATAGAGTGTTTAATTTAACTTGCCTGGCAAAACAACCCTTCCATTGATACTGCTTGAATCCAAAACACACTGTCAGTACTAATGTCTTTAATGTTGATCTCAGAATGCAGAAAATTTCCAGAAATTAGACAGCGATGACCATTAGATTCCTGTCAACTGTCTGTGCAATCAAATTTATGTTTGTGCTTTGGCCATTTTAATAACCAAATCTTATCAATGAACTATAATTGACAGAAATGACCATAAGATTCATGTCAAACTGTCTCTGCAATCAAATTTATGTTGGTACTTTGACCATGCTAACAACCAAATCTCACCTATGAACTCTTGTCCTAGGGAATGGTATTTATTCCTATCAACATCTGATTTTAACTAAAATTGTTAATTTTAACTAAAATTGTTAGTTCTAGACATCTGTTTCAAGTCACACTCAAATAAACCTTTAATTAAGCCAGTAATAGAACCACTTTAAAGAGTCAGTGCACATTTGTGAAACCATTTCTAAAGTTGAGCTTGGATTGTTAACATCAGAAATACAATGACAAAATGTGGAATTAATTTGTGATAATACATGTATTGTGAAATTTGTTTTTTTAATTACATTTCTGGATATATTAAAACACGTGATGAATAAAATCAAGTTTGTTCTAATTAGGAGAATGTTTTGTATTACTGTGTGAAGAAACTTATTCTGCTGCTGGATTAAACTTCTGAGACAATGTTAATGTGCTGTTAGAAAAATAGTTGATTGGTCATATTCTGTGAAAAGTGTTAACTGGATTTTAGTTGCAGTCTGATTTAGATTCCTGGTTTTGGGTGTTATGTTGCCATTCCTAGATTTATGTGTTGTGCAATTAAAAATTGTGTTTTCCAATTCTGGATTTGTTAAGTGTCAAAATTAAGGTTTTTCTAATAAGATGAATGTTTTGCATTACTGTGTTAAGCAAATTAATTCTGATGCTGGATTTAAAGTTATGAAACCATGTTGATGTGCTGTTGGGGTATAAGAGTTAATTCAAATCTGTGTATAAGTCTTCAATGGATTTCAGTTGCAGTGATAATCAGTTTCCTGGTTTTGGATGTCCGGCCTGAATTTTACGTGTGTTCAGGTGTCTGCATTTGTGTATTTTCTTGTTGATTACTTCCAATTCCTGGATTTAATGTGCATTACCATCAACGGATTTACCTATTCTTACCATCTGTGAGATTTCTAATGTGTTAAAGTGTCTGCATTTGTGTATTTTCTAGCGGATTACAGTGTATTTCAAATCCTGGAATTATGTGTCTCACCATCAACAGATTTACCTGTTCTTGCCATCCATGAAATTTCTTGTGTTTAAGTGTCTGCATATGTGTATTTTCTTATAACTTGTGGATTATATGATGTTCTCAAACTTCCTGGCCGTGCGTGGCACGATGACGACTAGATGGCCTTGGCATGCGTGGCGTGCATGGCGTGAGGACAACTAGATGGCTTGGTCGTGCGTGATGCAAGGACGACTAGATGGCTTGGTCGTGCGTGGCGCGAGGACGACTAGATGGCTTGGTCGAGCGTGGCGCGAGGAGGACTTTCCAGCTAGGTCCTTGGTTGTACGTTTTAGTCGGAGGATGGATGCTGGGACCAAAGACTTTTGTGAGACAAAGCTGTTGTGTGACTGGGAACTTTAGAGAACTTTATTGACGCTGTGGGTTGTGCATGTCGGATTTTACTATGAGTGACTAAGAAAAAACACAACTAACAATTTTGTAACAGATGGATATGAACTGTGTAATATTGAATGACACTAGATTTTGGAAAATTCACTTGTACATGGTGAATCTTTATGGATTTTTACAGTGTGTGACATTGTATATAGTCATTTGGACAAAAATTGTTTAGCATTATAATAATATTTATATAATATGTTTCTCTCAATTTATTTTAAAATTGCTTTGCTTTAGATGAAGTATCTTGAAAGATGTTGTTTTGTTTTTATCCGCAAAAGAAAATTGTATTGATTTGGTTTTGTGTTGTTGTTTTTTTATGTTGATGAAAATTGTATTGGGATAATTATTAACAGTATTTGTTAAGGGACTGTTCATGGATTTTTAAGTATTATGACTGTGTGGATGAATTTTTTCTTGAAATGGCAAAGGCCTAATCAAAAATATTTTATTTTTAAATTTATCCATATTTTTTTTCTTAGAGTAGCAACAACAAAAAATAATAATTGTAGTTTGTAAATTTCTCTGTTTTAATGTGTCTAGTAATTGCTTATTATCTTGTCGCCAGGAGGCTCCAATCCGAAAGGAGGGCTGCATGTTGCATTTTTTTAATAAGCCTATTTTGGCCATTAAATTATGTTCAAGTTGGGAGTAATGGATACTTCTGTAATCTTATTGCTGATCACACACTTTTGATAAATATCAGGTGTATAGGCCATCTCTCTTGTGAGGTGTGTGACTCGCATCTCTTACTTCTGCAGAAAGCTATAAATCATGGTCACTTCTGAGAATTCCCAGAAATTTGCATATTGCCAGAAATTTGCATACAAATTGCAAATGTCAGAAATTAGCATATTTGAATAGTATATGAAGAGGGTTTTGGGGGATTGAGGGGGAGGAATAGAACGGGGGAAACGGATGGATGTTTTAAATATATGTTGTTGAAAAGTTGTGCTTTAAAAGTGTAGTCTTATATACGTGTTATTTCTTATCATACTAGTGTATTTCTTAGTTTATTTCTTAGTGCATTTCTCGAATAAAAGTGTTAAGAGTGATTGTAAAATAAAGTTTAGAAGAAGATATTCGCCTTAGTTTGGATTTAATCGTTGTCCATGACACATCAACGTGGACTGGTGGCAGCAAAATTACAGCCGAGAAATTGGCCAAACTAATCCATGTTGTTTTGGGCCATGCTCTAACTGACAGTGGGTAGAAAACGGTTACAGAATTGACAGTTTGAAGTCATCAAAGGGAAGCCTGTCTGAAGCAATAAAGCGACAAATTTCTCGCCTACAAAATCGGCTTTATTTGTCTAGCAATCAACATGCCGAACCAATCGTGTGTTTGTTCCTCAATGGAAATCACCCAAATTTAATAATAGCACGTGCATAGATCCGCCTTCGAATCTTTTGCAGAGAACGGAGGTGGAGTTTAACAGTTGTTGAGTTCCGATTTGTCGAAATTACTCGGCCCTAAGCATTAAATCGATGAATACATTTATCAATGATTTCCGAGATATTCCGATTAGTTCCGATTTTCAAACTTTCTGTACAGTTCCTAACTATGGCGGACGCCCGTGTTGACATAATTCCTAAACACATATCGTAAATAATGGCAGTGTTTTATTGGAATATTTATACTAATAATCAGGGGTCTAGCTAGGCTCAAAATTTAGGGAGAAGTCACTTCTCCCTAAAGCCAAAATAGGGAGAAGTGGTACATGTAATATCTTTTGGAGAAATGGTACATTTGCATCATAGATCTTAGTTTTACAAAATTTTGCTTCAAAAGATAGATTCAGGGCTCAGCCTAGGTTCAAATTTGAGGGAAAAGTGAGTTCTCCTTCAGATAAAATTAAGGACAAGTGAGGCAACTAAAAAATAAAATGGTTTCTGTTCAGCGTTCAATCAACTTTTCACTTATGTTATACCCCTCATTACACCATGCCAATTATCATTAATCAGAAACAACTCTCATTTTGCACTTTTTGGGACAAAATTTACAAATAAAAACACACACACTTAAGTGTTAATGTTGTGTTATTGATGTATTAAACTGAGTTTAATTAAATTATTAAACACTTAGTTCACATGCTATTTATGTAATAACTGGTAAGCCTCATTACTGCTAAAATAATTTCTATAATAGAGACTGAAATGGATGGTAGATTTCAAAAGGCTGCATTTCATTTATAATAAGATAAGACATGTGTATAAAACCTACATTTTTCTTCTTTGTCAATGAATGATTGATTGTAAATTATGATGGCACTTTTAACATATTTTTTTCCTGTACAGGTGTATCAATTAAAACTTCAAAACAGAAATGTTCAGAATCTATTTACTTCCTTGTAAATTTTAAGCAAATTAAAAATTCATTTAAAATCTCATTTTACAGCAGAGATAACAAATAAGACCTGTAAACGAGCCCCATATGTATTGCCAATGCTAGGTTACCTCTTCCCATTTGATCATTCTTGAGTATTGTTTTAATGGGCCATTTAACTTTGCTAAATCATAGTTATTGGTAGCCAGCACAAGGCAATTAATCAAGGCATCATTTATTAACAATTTCAAGAAGTGTTATAACTCCAGACTGTTCTTTTGAATGTTCAACTTTGCATGACCTGTAAATGGGGCAACTTATGGTTGAGAATCCTCCTGTGTCAATTTTCCACTTCAAATTGATTTTAATCAGTCAATGTCTGGCACAAAGTCAATCATTGAAAGGATGAGAAGTCACTTCGCCTTCATGAAATTAATGTGCGAAATTAAGATTAACTTGGCGAAGAAATCGCCCACTTTGCCCACTCGAAAGACCCCTGTAATTATCAAATTGCAAGGTAATACTTTTTTATCTACTATAATATCGGGTTTGTTTAATATAATTAACATGTAAAACAATATAGTTTTGTCACAGACTCAGAAATAAATTTGATGAGGTCGAAAATTTACTGATGCTGATTTTCCTATTGTCTGTTAAATTTTTACCCAAAATAAATCTTGAGAAGTGCCCATTTATTTTTGCAAAGTGCCCATTCAAATTTGTAAGTGCCCACGGTTTTTTTTTCATTTATGGGGCAGTAATCTCATAAGAGAAAAAAATATCCTGATCTCTCATAATATTGGACATCGTGCTAGATTATCAAAACTCATATAACGTAAACCAGTCGGATATGGCAAATGGCCGCTTTAAGTGCAGTGTCACTTTGAAATATGGCTTTTTATAAATTAAATTTCTGGGGTCATAGGGTTTCTTTCTTTTTTTTCTATTCAAAGATTTTTTTGGATTTTTTTTTCGACCACCCGACGGACCATTTTCCACAAAAAATTGTAAACCAATAAATAAACAAGGGCTGTTTGTAAAACATGCATGCCCCCTATATGGGCTGTCAGTTGTAGTGGCAGCCTTTGTGTAAATACGTTTTTTGTCATGTGACCTTGACCTTTGACCTAGTGATCTGAAAATCAATAGGGGTCATCTGCCAGTCATGATCAATGTACCTATGAAGTTTCATGATCCTAGGCGTAAGCATTCTTGAGTTATCATCCGGAAACCATTTTACTGTTTGAAGTCACTGTGACCTTGACCTTTGACCTAGTGACCTGAAAATCAATAGGGGTCATCTGCCAGTCATGATCAATGTTCCTATGAAGTTTCATGATCCTAGGCGTAAGCTTCTTGAGTTATCATCCGGAAACCATTTTACTGTTTCGAGTCACTGTGACCTTGACCTTTGACCTAGTGACCTAAAAATCAATAGGGGTCATCTGCCAGTCATGATCAATGTACCTATGAAGTTTCATGATCCTAGGCGTCAGCATTCTTGAGTTATCGTCCGGAAACCATTTTACTGTTTCAAGTCACTGTGACCTTGACCTTTGACCTAGTGAACTGAATATAAATAAGGGTCATTTGCCAGTCATGATCAATGTACCTATCAAGTTTCATGATCCGCAGCCTAAGCATTCTTGAGTTATCATCTGGAAACCATTTTACTATTTCGAGTTACTGTAACCTTGACCTTTGACTTAGTGACCTGAAAATCAATAGGGGTCACCTGCCAGTCATGATCAATGTACATATGAAGTTTCATGATCCGAGGCCTAAGCGTTCTTGAGTTATCATCCGAAAACCATCTGGTGGACGGACGGACCAACGGACCGAAATGTGCAAAACAGTATACCCCATCTTCTTCGAATGGGGGCATAAAAAGTCGTGGCCTTGCATGTTTACTAACAGTGATTGCATTTTCAATAATTTTGACTGTTTTTAAATTGAGTGTGTGCATACAATAAAGTCATGGTCTCTTGTTTGAGGATTTTTTAAATCGTATTTAACATCAATTTTTGTATTTAAATCAATTGATATGATACAATTATATGCAAATGTCTATTTTCTTATATTTTATGAAAATTAAAAAATAACAACAGATCAAACTGTATTTAATGTATTGATGAAACCACAGTTTAATCGAAAATTGATGTCTGATTCCAACATCACATAATGATGTGTTTAGGGCAGATTTCTGGTAAAATGATGGTGTATTAATTGAATATGAATTGGCTTTATATTGATTACAAGTTATATTCTTCTTAATACGCATGGCTGTTGATATTACATTTTCAAACAATTTATTTTAATAAAACATAAGTATGATTTTAAATCAAACAAAGGTTACTTAGTTGTCTGCACATGGACCACTAAACATGTACAAGATTAAGCAAAGGAATGTATCCTACCTTGCCAACATGTGTACATTAAGTTGTTGATGGAGCTTGATCTGATGGCATGAAGTGACAGCAATGGGCTGGAAATACACAAGAAACATGGGGTCATTATAACATAGGTTATAGGCATACCTTATTGGTATTAATGCTAGTTGTATTGGAGAGCAAAGGGCAACCAGTTATCATATTATGCATTTTGGTTCCTTTATTGTCATTTATTGAACTCCAAGCTAAATATCAATACCATGCTTGTATTTAATTTTGAATGTAGGTTCAAATGCTATAGGTAACAAGAAACCATCAGAGACAGGTGATGCTCCCCAAAGGTTTTTTGTCACAATACTGCACTATATATTCAGATAAAAGGAAACGTCTTGAGGGGCATAACTTTTGACAAAATAATACGATGGATGGTTTAGCAACTTAAAAATTTCAAAGGGCCATAACTCTCTAAATAAATCATCTAACCAGAACCCACAAATAACATGCGCATCTCCTCAAGGTAGTTAAGCTTCCCATAAAGCTTCATTGAATTCCAGTTAGTTGGGGAGAAATAGCCCGGACAAGAATTGCACTATATGTACAGTTTATAGAAAATTTCAAAGGGTCGTAACTCTGTGAAAAATGATTCCGACCAGAACCGGCTGATAATATGCACATCTCCTTTTGGTAGTGAAGCTTCCCATAAAGTTTCATTGAATTCCGGTCATTAGTTGCTGAGAAATAACCCAAATAGCCCGGACAAGAATTGCACCATATTGTTGTAATCTTTAATATCTGAACTCAATTTAGACTGCTTTGTTTGATGCCATGGGGGCATGGTGGACATGTGTTATCAGAACAGGATACTATGTGGCAATCATTTCATAATAAAGACTAGTATGGTGTGTTGCTCTGCAAAGTCTGCTTGTCAAATATTTCAACAGTTGCAATAATAAATATCAATTAAATGTTAGGTCCTATCAGTGTCTTTCCACACATCCAAATATGGGAGGGTTGACAGATTTGTATGAATAGCCAGGTTCAGTGAGAAGCTGGAGGAGAGTAGAATTGAACATAAAGATGTAAAGATACAAGTAGTGTGAGAGACTGATTCATTGGTGTATATATTTATTTTATCCCTTCATCAGACGTGCATTGTCGAAATAAACCACTGTGGAATAAATTTTCCTCTATTTCGGCAGTGCTGAAATATAGCTGTCATGCGCGGCAGAGAATGATCATATTACTCGGAATCAATTATAAAGTAATCATTTTTAGTAAAATCGAATCAGATTCAACAAAACAAACAATTTGATACCAAGATGTAATATATTTTTAACACATAAAGCAACTCAAAAAGCAAAAATTATTTACAAATATTAAGTGCGCGTACTCGTGACGTCATAATTAACACGTCGTACGACACAATGCATGTTCTTTCACGCTAAAGCTGCAGTTGTTTAGTGTTCTTTTTGTTTTCATTATTACTTAAAAATCGGGGACGTAGAGGTATGATTAACAGAAAAACAGGTTAGTTACTGATCTTTTTGTCATGTATTAGGCTCGGCACGATTAAAAAATGAAACAATGTTTGCTTAAAATAACTTTGGGATTTTCTGTGTACAACTCTAGTATGATTTTCCTATTCTAAAGAAATAATTTACGAATATGAAAATTGATGGGATAAATCGAATACTAGGTCGGTGCCGAATAAAGCAAAGTTTAGTTTGCTCGGCACGGAAATCTGAACCACTCGCCAAGGCTCGTGGTTCAGATTTTCTAAGCCTTGCAAAATAAACTTTGCTTTATTCGGCACCGACCTAGTATTCTCTATATCATAGTGTGCAAATAAATTGTAGAGTGTATATACTGTGTTGTAAAGTTATGAACTCTTCCCCACCGAAAATTGTAACAATATGTACAGTTAATGGAAAATTTCAAAGGGCCATAACTCTGTGAAAAATCATCCGACCAGAACCGGCTGATAATATGCACATGTCCTCTTGGTAGTGAAGCTACCCATAAAGTTTCATTGAATTCCGGTCATTAGTTGCTGAGAAATAGCCCAGACAAAAATTGTGCACAGACGGACAGACGCACACACACATGCACGGACAGACAAAGCGGCGACTTTATGCTCCCCCCAAAATAAATTTCGGGGGGGGGGATTAAAAATTAGGGATGCAAGAGGTTACAAAAAACATTAACCAGTTGACCTTTTGCGGTAACCGGTTATTAACTGGTTAAACGAAAATCCTTTAGAAGTAAAAATTTTAAGTATACTAACTTTAAACATGTCATACCGCTTGTACATGTACTATATAGATACGAAAGTACTTTGAGATCGCTTGCGTTGAAAGCATATCATTTTCTTAATAATGTATTAAAAGAACCTCACAAGTTCCTACCGGTATATTGCAATTATCAAGAATATACTTACCACTAATATTTCCTATGTCTAGCATAAACTAAGCTGTACTATTCCTAATACACTGCCAATTATGTGTAAATATAATCGCAAGGAGAGAAACTCTATAAGAATTATTTCTTCCGTTTCAATCCTTTTCTGATAACTATTGTATTGTGTATTTTGATAAATTGTACTTGCCAAAAAGAAATGCTTCTCACTGTAAAACAGAACAGTATAACAGCGTTGTCAAGAAACTTATCTATAAATACTTGATTACCACCTGTGTGCCTTTATTGTTCCTGATCACACAATTTGCCATGGGTAGCTGATAAAGGCCTTTCCCGCTATGGTATATTGTGATGTTTGCATAAATGTTTAGATATGAATACAGTGGTTTGTGATTAATATTAACAAGAGCTGTCAGAGGACAGTGCGCTTGACTATTTGAGTGCTTGACAGTATAACGTAAGCCATCATGGAGAGGGGGGGGTATAATGTGGGTGTGTGGTCATTTTATAGATGCTCTTTTAAAAATAAGGAAAAAACAATATTTTAATTTTATTTTTTTTTTGGGGGGGGATTCTGGGGTGGGGCATGGGGGATGGTTTGGGTGGAGTGCATTGTGGTATGTCAGGTAAGTGTTGTTTTGTCAAAGTATGAATCAAATGTGATCATAAATAAAGAAGTTATGGCAATTTAAGCAAAATGTTCAATTATCTAAGTATAAAAGGGGCCATAATTCTGTCAAAATGCTTGATACAGTTGTCTGCTCTTGTTTATAGATTGGGATCATGTTGGTAAAGAAGTATGCAAAATATGAAAGCAATATGTCAAAGGACATAGAAAATATTTGAGGTGGTACGCAAACTTTAACATAGATTTATCAATAATATGCATATTCTAAGTATAAAAGGGGCAATAATTCTGTCAAAATGCTTGATACAGTTGTCTGCTCTTGTTTATAGATTGGGGTCATGTTAGTAAAGAAGTATGCAAAATATAAAAGCAATATGTCAAAGGACATAGGAAATATTTGGGGTGATACACAAACTTTAACATTTGTATGCTAACGCTAACGGGAACGCCGACGCCGGGGTGAGTAGGATAGCTCCACTGTATATTTCATACATAATAGTCGAGCTTAAAATGTGTCTATTGCATGCGCCATGCCTTGTGATGATCTGATCTGCAGTTCAAGAACAATATACAATCCTATTTACTATAAACTTGTGGAAGTATGATTAAATATGGGCTGTGCTCTATGAAAAAAAAGGGTAAAAAAATGAATGCTTGTGCGTAAGTGTTGTCCTAGATTAGCCTGTGCAGTCGGCACAGGCTTATCAGAGACGACACTTATACTTTGATGACCTTCAAATTATTAAGATGAACAGTCTGACCAAGTTTCATCCAGAGTCATAAATGTGGCCCTTAAAAGTGGTAAAACGTTTCTTTAAGCATTAGTTTAACTCTTTCAACCCTGTATTAGTTTTCTATAAGAATACTCTTCAACCTGGAATAAATTGCTTGGAACTGAGAAATACATCATATGTTCATAATTCCTTTATTTCAGCAAAAACAAAGCATTTTTACTGTAACAAACCATACATTTTCGGAAAGGTCATACATGCATCTACATAAGCAGAAAAACAATAATTTGATTTTATTCATATTCACCTGGTTTTTCAGGTGAGAAATCTAATTAACAGGTAAAAATTCAATAATTTTAAAGAATAATCATAATAAAACATCAATTCATTTCAAAATAATTTCTGTACTATTGGTATACAATATATACGAAGTGTAAAAAGATTAATGTCCTTGTTTAAAACCTTGAATTTATAACTTTAAAGGATTAATTTAGTACACAGGTAAAATGGCAGTTGCTTTAATTTCATTCATTTATAATACTCAAATACTGTAAACGTATAGAAATTCGTCGGTATGAAATTTCGTGGTTTAATAAAAAACAACTAATTCGTTGACACGTAATTTCGTGGATTTCAAATTTTGGGGGAAGATTGACAGGCATAATAATTAAACCTTTCTTAAAACAACCAGAGTAATAACGAAGAATAATCTGCTTATGTGTGTTGACAGCAAGGCTTGTGATTAATGTGCACTGAAGCATAAAAGTGTTGCCGATATTTGTCGATAAGAGTGAATAAGCGGCGATCTTGTGGGTCCCCGCTCGCTAATTGCCATCAATGTTGTTTTGACAATATTTGAAATTCTCTGCTCAATCGGTCCCCTAGTAGTAACAATTGAGTAATAAGGTCCCCAAAATACAGTTCAGGGGTGGCGAAATCTCAAAAAACTATACTTGTACACGGACAACCATTTAGGAAATTTAAATTGTCCGTTGCTGAACTACACTTGTCCGATAGTGTTTATATAAATTATACACGCATATTTCGATTAATTTAAAAGAATGTGGAATATATCAAAATGAGTATGATTAGCTTGTTTTGTTTATAGTTGTATTTCAATGGTACATTGAGTGATTCATTATAGCAGTATATTATAAACAATATAGAGACTTTCTCAAACTTTTAATCTTGCAAAGCTTAGTCTAAGTGTTATTAAAACATGTGTTGAACATAAGTACATCGTAAACGTAACAAACTAAACTAGTCTTATATGTGGACCTCATCAAACTGAGGCTGTGCACTGCTACTGGTAGCAATTTGATTATCATCAACTGGTAACAATTAAAAATCTGTGAGCCAAGTTTCTTTAAAAGTTTTGGTGCGTTTACTTAGATCATATTTTTTTTTATCATAATCTTGCTTAGTTTTTTTGGGAGGTGGACTGCTCAAAGCTTCGGGTTTCTGCTCCGTTGTTGAAGATTAAAAAAAAAAGTTCCATTTTTACCATTAAAGTCGTCTTAAATAACTAGGTAGACCGTGTTTTCATTATCTTAGTTTCATACTTTTTATTTCCGTCTGATTTTAAAAATAAAGAAACTAGTCTGTACATTGTCTAACAGTCGGGCCGAATGTTGAAAATGCGGCATGCTCCCGGTCTCTTATAGAATAAGGGAGATCACTGCGCAGGAGAGTGCCCGTATGTTAGCTTGATTGCTCCGCAAATAGCACTGACAATGTTATCGCGTGTCAACATCCGGTTTTGTAAAACTTAATTACGGCTTTAATACAATGTATTTTTGTGTATACCTGGACCCGACTTTAAAAAAAAACTTGTTGTCCACGGACAACTTAATTGAAAAAAATCAGTTGCCCAGATAAGCAAACGTACGACTCGGGCAACTCGGACATTTGATTTCGCCACCCCTGCAGTTGTGAACAGTTATGTCCTTTTTAACTTTAATTGGCACTAATTGACATATGTGATAAATCTGCAAACTGTTAATTTGACGACGTCACGTAAAAGAAAACAATCGTTGATGTACAGTTTGAATTCCATGCTTGATTTAAAAAGTACTATTACCCAAACACTTATCAAGAAAACAACATATTGTATTACCTAGCATATCTCAATCAAATATCTCAGATAACAGATAAACAATAGAGAATGTCGGCAATGTTGACATGAAAGGACCGATTTCGGATTAAAAATGTAAAAATAATCGTTGGTACTTGAATTCATGGTTCAGCGGAACAACGAAATCCACGAAAATTCATACCACTCGAAATTTAATGGTTTTACAGTAAGCAGCATTGTTGAACAAATCATGGTTGTCAACACAACATGTTACTGTACACAATATACACTGTCTTAAAATGCCTTAAAGTATTTATACTAATGACATGTGTCAATCTCACCAGGTAATATAATTACAGGTGGGTTTTTCACCTGTACAGGTGTGTCTTTCCATAAGATATGTCAGTATCACTGGGCTACAAATTCACCAGTGTGTGGAAGTCTGTGAAACACATGTTTTTAGTGTTGCAGCACAAATACTTATCACACTTGCTGCACTTGATTGTTGTTTTGCACCTCTTGAAAGGATTTTCACTATAGGTAGCTTCCGGATTCTTCCTCTTGTACCTGTTGTGCCTCTCGTTGCACACAACGCACACATGGTCTTTTCCTTCACCGATTACTGGCAGGTGGGAGATGTTGTCCAGGCGAAGAATATTTTCTGAGTTTTCTGACCGACTTTGCCCAGCGGATCTCTTTCGCAGTCGTGAAGTTCCCACAAGCGCATGTGCCAGATCCAACTTAAAGGACATCATGTCACGTTTCCTTTTTCCTGGAGCCTTCTGGTCTCTGATTGTTCCTTCTATGATGTATGCATTGTAAACTGAAAGTTCCAACAATATGCGCTCAATTTTACAATACCACCGCATGCTTTTTTTGGATTTGTTAAGCCTTATCATTTGGTCGTTGCGGTCGACACCACCCATGTATCTTCCATATTCCTCGACACACGGAGTTGATGTTAGACGCTGTATCGTCCCATCTTTATTTTTAGATGGTCGCTTTAGCGACCGTCTAAAGTGCTTAGTGTGAAATTCAGGTCGATACGGCCTAGGTATGATTAACCCAATACCCGCTTGCGTATCCGCGCAAGAAAGAGTTGTATAATTTATGCAAGAGGTTTGAGTTCTCCAATTATGTGTATACACAAATGGAAACATTATATTAATATCGTGTTACATTCAATATTTTCGAACGGTGTTTTATAGAAAAGAATCAATAAACAATGATCGTATTGTATGTGTCGCGGAGGAGATTGTTTATGAATGATTAAAATAGTCCACTTTCTGCTGCGTGTGCGTGACGTAGTATTTTCGCTCAGGTCATTCATAAATCTGAGGCTGGCGATAAACAAAGGGGAGTCCGTGTGAGAATAACGCAATAGTATAAGGTTACGCTTGTTTTTATTCACAGGTCTCAATTAATAATACGTTGACCACGAGTTCAAAAATTATTACAGGGATACGATAGACAACATAAAAAATGTTTCATTATCGCTATAACTGTTTAAAAAACATTTAAATATTACAATAATATTCTCTAAAAAATGTAGTCTTGCTGTTTTGAAATAAGGTTTGGAATTTTGTTTTCTAAATAACTTAATACAAAACAAAAGTTTAATTTTAGTGTTTTTTACTTGTTAGTCGCATATTTACCGCATTATAATGTGTGTTATAATAGGCAAACCATACATTAGTAAAATTAGAAGGAATGGGTCAATTAGGTGCTGCTTTCCCTTACTTCAGTTAGAGGTCAATTATTTACGTAATAGCAATCACAAGGCTCCGGCTTCAAAGGAATTGCGGAGCGTTCTTACATAATAAAAGTCGTAGTCGCATGGTATTTGCGTTTTGCGTCCTATTTGGTCATGTGGTTCTTTTTCGCGGGTGTTTTGGCATTCATGATATGAGGCTATTAATAGATGCGCCTGTCGATAAACAAAGGAAAGTTTACGGGTTATAACAACGCAATAGGTTACGCTCTCGCATACAACGCAATGACGTAGTACAGGTCGTAAATTGAGAGATTCGGGAAAAAGTTGACGCTTATTTATATTCTCAATTTATAAAACGTTGAACATAAGTTCAACAATAACTTCAGCGACACGATAGACAAAAAAAAGTTTCATAATTGCTAAACCCGAATATAACAAACAATTTATAATAATAATGCGAATGCAATAGTAGAAGGTTAGTAGAAGGTTAAGCTTGTTTATATTCACAGTTCTCAATACATAGACAGTTGGATATGAGTTCATCAATTACTACAGGCATACTATAGGCAACCTCGAAAATGCTTTTTAATCGCTAAAACCGAAAACAACTTAATATATTATATTAAATATATTTATAACAATAAATGTCTTTTAAAAATGTAGTCGGCGTATACGTTTTTCACTTGTAAGCTGCATATTCACCGCATGAAATGTGTGTTAGCATTGTCAAACCACACATTAGTGTGAGTAAATAAAAATATACTACGGGAGAGCACTTCATATGTGTCCTCATATGCCTTGTTATGAGTATATTTCTTCACTATCTCACAATATCGTATGTTTATATTAGATTTAAACGCAGTTTTCTTTCGACACATTTAAATCACATGTCAATAGCGCCGTCATGCGAAAATGGGTCTTATGCGTTTCGGCAAGCGTTTGTTAAACCCAACATGTGCTTTTGCGCAGTCAGGCCATAGGCGATGCTGTTTGCTTTAAAATCACTCAATATGCATATGGAATAAGACCCATTTTCGCATGACGAGGGTCATTACAAATCTCATTGCGAATTGAAAATGCCACATTTAAGAACAATGCTTTTTGATACAAAATTGAATTGAAAATAGCAAACTTGTTACTAATGGCAGCCTATCCACACATTAAGGAATGATTTCCAGACGTGCTGACCAAGTACGGCAAACATTTTGGTATGATAATTAAACGATTTTCTCTTATCGTGACACTTTACTATTTCGCTAATGATTGTTTTCTCATCTTGGAGGCGCATTAGTGCTCTATACCTATGTTTATGTTAGCGTTGTTGACACCGTGTGAACTGCTCGGGTAACAAGTAAAGCATAAACAGCAATGTTAATATACTTTTATTCCTCCATATACAAGATACGGAGATTATTGTATATTTTGAATTTGTATATGGTGTCAAAAATCAAAAGTTTTGTACACGGAACTTTCATTATGAATTTATATTCTTGGTGAGATAGTCATTTGATATTTGAAAAAAATATTCCTTTAATATGATGGTGACTGCAAATTTTCTTTATATTAAGTTATCATTACCATTTTCATCATACTTTCTATGCTTTCAGAACTTCCAAAAAGCATGTTGTTTTTATTTTGTCTTAGTTATTTCTATGAAATAATAAGGATGATAAAAAGTGCACACAAAACTCGACCCGTGCGCTATGACACACACTTTATAAAGTTGAATGGCGTGTGTTCATTTCAAACTTGCGATTGATTTTCAAAAATGAATTGCTTGTTAAATTATGCAATAGCGAACATCTTCAGTGCCTTCAGCGCTTTGATTTCTTGAGGTAGTTAGCTGATCCAGTTCTGGCATGTGGGCAGTAGACAGAAAGTACACCATTTTATTGTCTTTCCATGAGGTAGCTACTAAACTTCCACACTGCATCCAGTCAAAGTGGCCCCGTGGTAGCTGTCGTGCCTCGGCTTTTGTCTTCACCAGTTCCTGTGGATAACCGTACCTATTGGTCCTCACTGTCCCGCAGGTGTAGATTTCCTTGGAGGCCAGGAAGTGGGCAAGTTTAGGACTGGTGTATAAGTTGTCGGTATAAATGGTGTAACCCTTCCCAGCCAGGTCCTTGGTTAGGTCGATGACCACCTGTTCGCTCAGTCCAAACACCTGGTTGATCTGTAAACAAACCAATCAAAATGTGTAGAATAAAATAAAATTACTGTGTTGTTTCCTGTAATAAAATACCAGTAATATTTATAATGGTTCTTCAAGTTATACTGAAAGAAACAATGTGCGACTCCTTTGGTATGTATTTTTTATATATTTGTTTTTTAATTATGTGTGTACATACATTTGTGTTGTACACAATAAATTGGATATAACTATTGTTTAAACTTGTTGTTTTCAAACAATAAAATAAATAGCAATAACTATAATTTAAATAAAACAATTTTATTATCGAAGCAATTTAAATGAAAGTTTCAATTTTAAAACTAATATTGCGTAGTTACCTGAGTAGCCCGTTTGCCAACGTAAACATCAAAGTTCCAACAGACGGCTGAAATGTAGTCGGCAGCCATCCACATCTTGACGCCAAATTTTACAGGCTTGTCCTTCATATATTGCTTGATACCAAGACGTCCTTTGAATGGCACTATGGACTCGTCTACACTCATCTGTTCATGGGGCACATATTCAGACTTGAATTTCTTTCTCAGAGTGTCTAGCATGTATCGGACCTTGAACAGTTTGTCTGTATGGTGGTTAGTTTCATATGTGAAGTGAAGGTAGCGCTTGATCTGGAAGAATCGCTCTTTTGTGATCACTTCTGGAATTTTTTACCCAAGCATGAAATGAGTGTCTGTACTGTCCTTAAAATACATTTCATCTCTGTCAAACTTCACTATATCCATCATCAACATAACACCATAGAACACCTTAATGTCAGTGATAGTAACATCTGTCCATGGAGTTTTTTGCTCTTCCGGATTAACTGCACGTTTTCTCTGGGCATTTAGGTTTGTACAGTCTGTTATGTGTTGAAATATTTCATTTGAGTAGAACACTTGGAAAAGTTCTAAGGGGGAGGCAGAAGTGTCATATATTCTGACAGGGCCTGGAACTTCCTCAAACTTCTTTATGCAGCATACACTCAGGTGTTTCATAATTCCCAAAAAAGTCGACGTCACCTGTATCGTTATATGGATTGTTTTCAAAATTTTGCAAAACACTATTCAATCGTTGTCTGTCGTTTTCATCTAAATGATGCAAGACAAAATCACCTATTTGATCAATAAATTCGTCATCCGTCCACTCATCCGAAGAAATTTCATCGTCCGCCATTGTTATAACCAGTGTGTTGTTTTTATTCTCAATTATCTGCTGTGGCAGGCTATGGAGTTGAAAGAGTTAAACCTATTTATTGTAGCTCAATTGCATGATTTGCATCAAAAGCCTTTGGCTTATTGATATGCTTTCGAATCTGTTTCCTAGGACTAGAACCAGTACTTAGTGTCTTTGGTGGAGATGGAAGGAACACCTCAGTAATCAAACCCGTGACTTCCTGATCGCTAAGTGGACACCATATCCACTACACATGGTAACATTTTTTTTAAGCATTGACCTGGTGTCCAAGTTTTAAGATGAATATGACCCAGATTCAAAATTGGCTTAGGTATTGTCAAAATAAACATTCTGACAAAGTTTCATTAAGCTTGAGTTATTAATGTTGTCCCTAGAGTTTTTACTTAACCTTGTGACAAAGTTTCTAGACACTGGTGACCAACATTGAAACTTAGCCTAAATATGGTTAATATGGCCACAATAACCATTCTGACCAAGTTCATAAACATTGAGTTATAAATGTGGCATCTGGAGTGGTAATAAGGTTATTCTAAGATTTGACATGGCAACCTAATTTCTCGACACATATCAACCAGATTCAAACTAGGCCTAGATATTCAAGATAAACATACTGCCTAAGTGTCATCAAGATTGAGTCCAAAATGTGGCCTCTGGAGTGGTAACAAGGTTTTGTAAGATTTGACATATTTACCTAGCTTTTTGAATTCACATAACACAGATTGGATCTCAGTCTAGATATTGTCAAGATAAATATTCAGTCCATGTTGTATCCAGACATAGTCATAAATGTTGCAACTAGAGCGCTCACACAGTATTTTTATATGTTTTGACCAGGTGATCTAGTTTTATATGTGTATGACTTCGATTGAAATTCAGCCCAACTATCCCAAAGATATACATCCAGACAAAGTAAATCACGAATGAATAAAAAAAGGATGCCTTGAGAGTGGTAACAAGCTTTTTCTTAGATTTGCTATAGTGACCTAGTGTGTTTGTTTACCCATGTGACACATATTCAAAATCAGCCTAGAACATATCAAGATCAACATTCTGACCAATTTTGATCGAGATTGAATCATAAATATGTTCTAAAGGTTTTCCTAACATTTGCCCTGGTGACCTAGATTTTGAACAAACATTAGCCAGATTATTATCTGACCTAGATATTGTCAAGATAAACAATGTTACAACGTTTCTTAAAGATTTAGTCAGAAATGATACCTCTAGTGTGGTAACATGGTTTTCCTAACATTTGATCTCAAACTCAGGCCATAACACATCAAGATAAACATTTTGAACATGTTTATCAAGATTGAGTCATAAATGTGGTCTCTAGAGGGCTAACATTATTGTTTTTTTACCATTTGACCTGGTGACCTAGTTGTTTTACCCATGTGCTTCTGATTCAAACTTGGCCTAGATTTTGTAACATTTATCAATCTAGCCATTTTTTATGTCTTATACAATGTCTTTGATGTTTATCAACATTCTAATTGGCCTCTAAATATCTATTACCTGTACACCGGAAGTTTATTTTAGAGGGGTTCCACTGTGTTTAACATGTCTGGCCAGCCAATAACAATCTTACAGGTAGAAACAGAAGATTGATACAAAAAAATTAACTGCATCATAAAGACCACTTGTGATAAGACTTGCACAGGCCAAACACATTTGTTTCATAATAAAATTATTAAAAAAACACATAGATCCATATAAATGTTGGAAGAGTATTTTAATGTTACAATACAATTACTTCACAAAAAATTATATCTTACTCAAATTAAGACAAATGTTTACACACTTTACAACAAATAGTTTGACTTTGTCATTGGATAGTAGAATTATTTTATAATGGCCGTATTATGAGTGAACAGATGAACAGTATCACAAAATCAAATTTATGTTCAGTTTATACACTGTGCATATCTTAAATTAAGTCTGTCCAGAGTTTACACTACGTGTAGCGCGATTTCTGCCATCCACCCCACTCCCACCGATGACAATTTTTCGTGAGCGTGGCAAATCATCGCGATCTGAAGGTGTTTCCATCATGATAGATCGCGTCGACAGTGGCTGAACACCGCGGGCGTTATCGGGAAATCGATCTCACGGTGGACCACCATGATCGCGGTGGACCACCGCGGCCTCGGTGGTTCGCAGTGAAATACAGGTAAATGTGAATGAACATGTATATTTCGATATATAGCAGACAGTATATTTTTGCAAAGTTCTAGAATGTTTTGTTACATTTGTATGTACATTTGTATGCATTGTAACTTGATTGTTAACAATCGTTATTATTTTCTATTGTTTACCCTCGTTCCAGAATCATTTGACATGTCGTACATCGAGCTGGATGTACATGTACTTTATGTTTTGTTTCTAAGTTTCTGCATGAAGATTTACGTGTTGTTTATTTAAATTGTTGTATATGAATTGAAAACACCAAAAATAAACAACGGTTGCGATAGACAGCTATAAACTGTTAGATGCCCATAATATCACTTTAATAACACCTCTAAACAATTTACAAATATCAAAGACAATTGAGCTGAACAGAATTAACAGGTCAAAAGAGTTAGTTAAAATGTGGATACTGACTAATTATCTGCAACTCATCTTGTTACCAGTTGTTTATAAAAAATATATACTATATTTGATATTTTACAGAGCGGAACTGTCTTTTTATTAAGATCGGATTTAGTGTTTGTGTGTCGTATGAATAGATATTGTTGCAGGAAATTAAAATGATCTGTTGTCAAACGAAAGTACGGTTGACATTAAATGCATTATTTTTCTCTTTCCGCGATATTGTGTTAGTATGTTGATGCTCCATTAACAAATATAAGTGTATTTGAAGTGAAAACACCAAAAAAAAACCAGTGCTCTAGCTGATGCCAAACATTAACGACAATGGCGATTATTTTATTAACTGGCTATTATTTCTTAAGATTCACAAGAAAAAATGGCGATTATTATATCCGAAGACATAAACAAAAGTTTGCCTCTACAAGTTTTCCGGAGAGTGCAAAACACGTGCAAATCGGGGCCATCAAGCAGGAAAAATCGGTATTGAGATTACTGTGTACACACTCGACCCTGTGTATTGTCATACACGCCTCAATTAACTTGTGCGACATCGTGGCCTAGAGCGTTTTTTATAAATCAGTGTCTCTCAATCAGTGTCCGGCAGAAGTGATAAATTTCGGAAAATTTCTTTAATCTCCCCGTGCTTTACCAATTATCGGTAACTGTTAGATCTCCATTATTTTTTTGGCAATTATTATTTAATCATCATTGTTGAAAATCGCCACGAATATTGTTGGCTGGTTTTGTTTTTCACGCTGTTTGTTTTCTGCAATTAGATTGCGTTGAACATTGCTTGATGAAATAAGTATTTAATCGCTATCAACTAATTATCCCCGTAATTACTGCTATTTGTCGTCAAAATTTACAAATACGTTTCGATTTTTATTCCGAATTTGCAAATTTTGTTAACAAAAGTTTACCCGTCTTCGCTTGTTTTAATCAATTACAAGCGTGAATCGATTTAAAATTAAAACTGGTGCATCCAATGTATTACTTTAAGCGCGGCCGATCACCCTCACCATTACCCAAACAAAATATATGTACATGTATACAATATATAATTTGAAAACACCACAATACACGGAGATGGTACTTTTTATTACAATGTCCGTCAGGCATTATTTATATTGACGTTTTTGTACTTGACCGTAGTCGACCCCAAAATTAAAATCTCTATATTGTTCGTTTTCAACCGATTTCAACCAGATTTTCAGTGATATCTTCAATAAAAACACAATTTCTTACGATTCTGTAACTGTCCATATATATAGCTATGACCGGGGACTTTAAATAGGGTGCTGTTTGTCCGGGTTTACAAATTTACAGGGTGCGGACTGTCCGCGTATGCAAAAAAACACTGGGTGCCGATTGTCCGGGTGCCGTTTGTCCTACAATCGCCAGAGACAGATGTCAACTTAATTGTGCTTTTAAAGCCTCTATAACGCTCAAAATCAATGGAAATTGTTAAATATTTTGTAAAATAACACATAAACAATCAGTGTTTCTAATAACAATAGCCAAATTATTATGTATTAAATATCACAATGCATGTGTACATGTACATATATTAAGATTACTTCGTTCATGTTTGTTAAAATATGTATCGAAATCAGTTGGCGAGTGACCATTCGTATACATATTCTTTACAATATAAATTAAAAAAATATTGTGATAAATACATGTACATGTTGTGTTTTACTTTTGGTCGTATCTAAAATAAAAGAGTAAAACAGTTTTTAAAAAGCTAAATGTGAAATTATGACTCGTTAAATTCAACGCAATTTCTTAACAACACTTCTTATCGATACTTTATAAATTTGATATACATTGTATTTGCTCAATGCTCAACATTATTGTAACACAATAAGTAAATCAATATTTACCATAACATTACTATTTCTTTTTTTTACGTTATTTTACATACAGTGTATGTTTCAAAATGAACTTGTTATTGAACAAAGAACAGGTATACAAATAGTCACTCACCAACCTGACAACTGATCTTTTCGCATGACTATGATATTAAACAAGGGCTGTTTGTAAAACATGCATGCCCCCCATATGGGCTGTCGGTTGTAGTGGCAGCCATTGTGTGAATACGATTTTTGTCACTGTGACCTTGACCTTTGACCGAGTGACCTGACAATCAATAGGGGTCATCTGCGAGTCACGATCAATGTACCTATGAAGTGTCATGATCCTAGGCAAAACCGTTCTTGAGTTATCATCCGAAAATCATTTTACTATTTCGGGTCACCGTGACCTTGACCTTTGACCTTGTGACCTCAAAATCAAAAGGGGTCATCTGCAAGTCATGATCAATCTACCTATGAAGTTTCATGATCCTAGGTGTATGCGTTCTGGAGTTATCATCCGAAAACCATTTTACTATTTCGGGTCACCGTGACCTTGACCTTTGACCTAGTGACCTCAAAATCAATAGGGGTCATCTGCGAGTTATGATCAATCTACCCATGAAGTTTCATGATCCTAGGCGTATGCATTCTTGAGTTATCATCCGGAAACCATTTTACTATTACGGGTCACCATGACCTTGACCTTTGACCTAGTGACCTCAAAATCCATAGGGGTCATCTGCAAGTCATGATCAATCTACCCATGAAGTTTCATGATCCTAGGCGTATGCGTTCTTGAGTAATCATTCAAAAACCATTTTACTTTTTCGGGTCACCATGACCTTGATCTTTGACCTAGTGACCTCAAAATCAATAGGGGTCATCTGCGAGTCATGATCAATGTACCTATGAAGTTTCATGATCCTAGGCCCAAGCGTTCTTGAGTTATCGTCTGACAACCACCTGGTGGACGGACCGACAGACCGACCGACCGACAGACCGACCGACAGACCGACATGAGCAAAGCAATATACCCCCTCTTCTTCGAAGGGGGGCATAAATATCGCGGAATTTAATACTTACTGCAGATGTCTCGAATTTGTACATGTACATTTATTGGATCCAATACATGTAACATAAGAAACAGGAAATCACAAAAAATAGTCTGATATCAAATTACATGAACATGTAACATGTATGTATGTTATTGTTGGCGAGCTATATATGTACACAAACGAGCAAGGGTTTTCAAAAGGTTAACAAAAAACCAATCTTTAATTAAGAACAACAAGGGAAACTTCATACAGAAACAATTAAAACAAAACCTGAAGCATGAAACGCAAACTATACTCACGCTCGATGTAAGACATGTCAATGATTCTGTAAAGAGGGCAAACACGATAGAAAAGAGTTGAACATTCGGTGATTTTATTATGAAGTGCATGTAATACATGTACATACAAAGTTTAAAAAAACAACATTATACGATCTGCAATGTGAATGAACATGTACATTTCGATATTGCAGACCATACATTTGTATAATGTTGTTGTTGCACATGTATTTCACCGCGAACCACCTAGACCGTGGTGGTCCACGGCGAACGCGGTGGTCCATCCTGAGATCAATTTCCCGATGAGGCCAAGACTGACACGGCAAATCGCCACAGCGAAATCACCTTGTTCAACAGTGTATCGTGGTGAGATAGTAATTGTCCACTCTGGGCTGAATCATGGTGATGCTATGTGGATGGCAGAAATCGCGCTAGACGTAGTGTAGTTGTCAAAATTATCTTCTGAGCAGCACAGATTGAATCAATGAGAACGATTTCTACCTGTCTACCTCCATAAATTTTCTACCCAAGAAACAAGGCGAGGTTTGCTTTTCTTGAATACAATTTAAAATTATTATCGCATGTTTGACAATTTTCAATCATGAATACAAATTCATTCAGAATAACTTCAAAAACAAGAGTTCCGCAGTCGGAGATGACCGCATTGAAGCCTGATTTTTGATTTAAATGACAGGAAAGTACCTTTCGTGTTTTTGTCAATGCAATACTTAAATTACTGAAATATTGTTCAAAGGTCAAAATGAAATGTAAGTACTTTTCAAGGCATGAGCAAACCTTGTGTTATGTTTTGAATGCATGCATATACATGAACAACAATAACATTTAAGGTCACAAATATGAACTTGAATTGACAATTAGGAAAGTTTGATCTCAATTTTTTTATACCATGAAATAAGAATTTTAACATTTTTACATTCAAGGTCACGGTGACCTTGACCTTAAAATGACCAGTGGTCATCTACTAGTTCTGGCCAACCTTCATATCAAGTTTGAAGACTCTAGGTCTAAGCATACCAAAGTATTAACAACTTTAACATATTTACATCCAAGAGCAGTGGTGATCTTCTAGTACTGGCCAACCTTCATGTCAAGTTTGAAGACTCTAGGTACAAGCATACCAAAGTTATAACATGGAATAAGAACTTTAACATTTTTACCTACCAAAGTTATAAGAACTTTAACATTTTTACATTCAAGGTCACAGTGACCTTGACCTTAGAATGAATGACCTTGAAATGACCAGTGGTCATCTAAGTGTGCTTGCAAACCTTCATGTCAAGTTTGAAGACTCTATGTCCAAGCATACCAAAGTTATAACAATTTTAACATTTTAACATTTAAGGTCACAGTGACCTTGACCTTCAAATGAATGACATTGAAATGACCAGTAGTCATCTTCTAGTACTGGCCAATCTTTATTTCAAGTTTGAAGACTCTAGGTACAAGCATACCAAAGTTATAACATGAAATAAGAACTTTAACATTTTTACATTCAAGGTCACAGTGACCTTGACCTTCAAATGAATGACCTTAAAATGTCCAGTGGTTACTTACTAGTTCTGGCCAACCTTCATGTCAAGTTTCAAGACTCTAGGTCCAAGCATACCAAAGTTATAACAACTTTAACATTTTTACATTCAAGGTCACAGTGACCTTGACCTTCAAATGAATGACCTTGAAATGTCCAGTGGTTACTTACTAGTTCTGGCCAACCTTCATGTCAAGTTTCAAGACTCTAGGTCCAAGCATACCAAAGTTATAACAACTTTAACATTTTTATATTGAAGGTCACAGTGACCTTCACCTTCAAATGAATGACCTTGAAATGACCAGTGGTCATCTGTTAATCCTGGCCAACCTTCATGTCAAGTTTGAAGACTCTAGGTCCAAGCATACCAAAGTTATACCATGAAATAAGAACTTTAACATTTTTACATTCAAGGTCACAGTGACCTTGACCTTCAAATGAATGACCTTGAAATGACCAGTGGTTACTAACTAGTTATGGCCAACCTTCATGTCAAGTTTCAAGACTCTAGGTCCAAGCATACCAAAGTTATAACAACTTTAACATTTTTTATATTGAAGGTCACAGTGACCTTGACCTTCAAATGAATGACCTTGAAATGACCAGTGGTCATCTGTTAATCCTGGCCAACCTTCATGTCAAGTTTGAAGACTCTAGGTCCAAGCATACCAAAGTTATACCATGAAATAAGAACTTTAACATTTTCGAGCACGCCGCCCGCCCGCCCGCCCGCCCCCCCCGCCCGCCCGACAACATCAATCTATAAGCCGAGATTTTTTCGAAAAAAATCCGGCTAACAATGAGATGTCTCAACTTACTAATGTTGTTTCTTTCTTTAAATTATTGATCAAGATTTGAAATTGAAACATATGGATATTTTAAAGACTGATTACATAATTACATAAAGACCACTTTGCAGTAGCCTTCTATTTCTATTCAATATTTAATGTCTATAAAGAAACTACAACTCCTTCTCAAACATGCTTACAACACTACGTCTAGCGCGATTGCGCGATTTCTGCCATCCACATCGCATCACCGTGATTCAGCCCAGAGTGGACAATTACTATCTCACCACGATACACCGTTAAACACGGTGATTTCGTCGTGGCAAATTGTGGTGTCAGTCTTGGCGTTTTCAGGAAATTGATCTCACCGTGGACCACCATGATCGCAGTGGACCACCGCGGCCTCAGTGGTTCGCGGTGAAATACAGGTAAATGTGAATGAACATGTAAATTTCGATATTGCAGACCGTATAATTTTTTCAAAGTTCTATAATGTTTTGTTACATTTGTTACATTTGTATGTACATTTGTATACATTGTAACTTGATTGTTAACAATCGTCATTATTTTCTATTGTTTACCCTCGTTCCGGATGATTTACTTGTTGTTTATTTAAAGAATTGTTTGTTTTTGTTAAAATTTCGGAAATGCTTTCTTGTTTGTGCATTATAGCACGTATTAACAATCAAGTTACAATGTATACAAATGAACATACAAATGTAACAAAACATTCTAGAACTTTGCAAAAATTATACGGTCTGCAATATCGAAATATATATGTTCATTCACATTTACCTGTACTTCACCACGAACCACCGAGGCTGCTGTGGTCCACCGCGATCATGGTGGTCCACCGTGAGATCGATTTCCCGATAACGCCCCGCGGTGTTCAGCCACTGTCGACGCGATCTATTATGATGGAAACACCTTCCGATCGCGTCGATTTTCCATGCTCACGAAGAATTGTCCACGGTGGGAGTGGGGTGGATGGCAGAAATCGCGCTAGACGTAGTGTACCCTACATGTACAGCTGAGTCAGCTGTGTTCATAGAAAAATAACTCCAGTGACTAGAAAGAACAAAACCTGTGTTTGTGGTTGGATTTTCTTGCCTTTCATACATTTTGCAAGGCTGGTATCACTTTAAAGATAAATCCATCATCCTCCAATAATTGCAGTAAATAATATACGTCTTGCAACTTCTAAGAAAGTAAAATTCCTCCAAACATAAGCACGCTTGGAAAACTGAGTTTTGGAAGTGAAAATTCAACAAAAGCCCCGTACTTAAATAAATGCACCCCAAACGTTCATCTTTCAACATAATCCCTGATGAAATGTTGCTGACAAACGAAGGATGCAGGAAATAATCATAAAAAGTATGTGTGCATTCGCTAAATCACTTTTCAACCGGAAGAGAAAAGTAACTCTTTAGAAATAAGCACTACTTTTGAATTGACCACAGAGAGATACAAAATGATTTAATGTAATGTAACCTTGTGGAACACCTTCTGCACTTTGAAGCTGGACAACAGCTATATGCCTGAAAACATCATGACATAATTATGGTCCATTAAGTTACCAGCCTAAGACAAAGGTTGATGTCCAAATCCCACAAATGTCATCTATTTTGCCCAAATCAATGACACGGAACAATATTCAAATATGATCTATGATTAAACAAGAGATGTGTTTGTCAGAAACACAAGGACCCCTACTGCGCTGCTTTGATACATGTTTTTTACCTTTGACCTTGAAGGATGACCTTGACCTTTCACCACTCAAAATGTGCAGCTCCATGAGATACACATGCATGCCAAATATCAAGTTGCTATGTGAAGGGACATAGAAGTTATGAGCATTTTTCTAAACCTAAATTCGAAACCTAAATGCTAAGTACTGTGATGGAAGGACAGATCACTATATGCCCTCCTTCGGGGGCATTCAAATCAGCTAAATCTTTGAAAGTGTATAAGAAAACAGTCCTGAAAGAAATTGTTTAAGACAAACTTCAAAGGCTCAAAATTTCATCAAATATCAATTGTCTGGACAATTCTCAGCATAATGATCTGAAAGTCATGCAGGTACACTCATACACCAAAAATCAGGTAAGACCCTAAAAGCATTTGGGACATAACTTGCATAAAACACTTGCTCAATTAACTGTTTTACTCCACCTCCGTTCTCTGCAAAAGATTCGAAAGGCGGAGCTATGCATGTGCTGTTACTTAATTGGACGATAGCCATTTAGTAAACAAACAACCAATTGGTTCAGCACATTGATTGCTAGACAAATAAAGCCAATTTTGTCGGCGAGAAAGGTGTTGCTTTATGGCTTCAGACAGGAAGCGGCTGTCCTTTGGTGACATCAAACTGTAAATTCACGCAGGGTGCAAATTTTTGCAAGACTTGTACTGATGCCATTGACTGTTTGTTTACAATTTCATAAAAAAAACATTTGCTTACATTTAACATAGGATAAAATTCTCAAAATAAAGCAAAAGTTAAGTTGAAAATGTGATTATATTAATTTGTGTCAGTTAAAATACAACCTTTTGCGTTGTGAATCAACAAGTTTTCATGACAACAACAACTTTTACAACCATTACCATTGAGATGATCAGCTAAAGAATGCCCATGAACATTTGGCATCTGACTCTTTAAACTTGTGAATTTTCTCGAATACATTAGTATACTAAAAGGTATCATGTTGTAACATTAATGGATATATTGATCTTTTATTTTGAATAGTAAGCAAGTTATTGATTTATTTCTGAGTATTTTTATTTTGTTGAAATATGTACCAAGCATTCAATTCATGCTGATTATCAATGGAATTTTACCCTGTTTTTTACACAATCGTCTTTCAGCGACTTTCTATGTTATACGAAGTGCTATACCATACATCGACCAAACAATGTTCCTTGTCTGAAAACCAAATGATCAGAATATAAATGCAAAAAAGCTGAAGAACTCTTCTCTGGCACATGGCTTTTGTTGTTCTCTGGTATAAAAGTTCCATATGTTATCAAAGTCTGCACATACCGCATGTTAGTTCCAGCAGTGGAATCCTGACCAAATGTTAATGCATTGAATTTCAACCGGCAAGGTATCAGGGTCAGTTTGCAGTCAGTAAAAGGAGTGTTATATAATACAAGAAACCTTCAAGGAGGCGGGTGATGCTTCCCAAAGGTTTTTTTTTTACACAATATTGAACTATATATTCAGATAAAAGAAAACGTCTTAAGGGCACAGTAGTTGGGGGGACAAGAATTTTTTATAGAAAATTTCAAAGGGCCATAACTCTGTGAACAAGAGGGCCATGATGGCCCAGTATCGCTCCACTGTTATTTTTATGTGAAAAAAACGTGCAATGCGCATGGGTTGAAATGTACTCAAGCATGTGATTTCTCTTTCTATCCCTCGTCCCACTGGGGGCTTAAAGTTGGAAGGGTGAGCATTTTTATATATGGAAAACGTTACTACGGTGTTAACTAAACAGACTAAAAAGCCCGGGAATTGTCGCACAGGTCCTTTGCTTATAACTGGGTACATTTATCTCTCCAAAAGATATTGTCATTCTTTCTATTTCACATATTTTTAGATGCTGAAGATCAAATTTACGCATTTGATTTGAAACAGATTCACAAGACCCATAGGAATCAAAATGCCTTAACCCTTTACCAAACGACACATTTTGGACTGTCCCAATTTGAAAGAGATTGCAAACGACAATTAAATTGTAATGGACCATGAAGGAAATGATCAGGTAGGGTAGAAATAATTGTGATAAAAGGAGAAATTGCCCATCTTGAGCAATTTCTCCTTTTATCACAATTATTTATAAAGTCGTCAGCTACAAACCCGTAAAATCCTGTTAGTGTTTGGTAAAGGGTTAATAATCTCTGGTTTGTTCCTTCTTAGTGCCTTTCACACATTTATATCAAATACAATAATAGCATCTTTCTTTGTAAACAATCATCTCAAAATATAATTAACAACCCACACATCCCTAAGACCAACAGGCCTGAGAATATTATGATCATCTAAAGATTATTTCTTTATATTTATAAATGTATTTAATTAAGTAATACATTTGACTTCTAAGATCAATTCATAACTTATATTAAGAAAATTATAAAATGGTCAGAAATATATATGATCGTTGAGCAATTGACAATCATAATATTATCCACAATTCATGAGTCACGATTCACAAATGGAACAATGAATCATTAGCAATTAAAAAGCAGCATATACGATAGTTAAGAACATTGCACTTCATTAATTCCAACACCTTCTCTTGGATACAAAGTTTGAGTTTACCATGCAGTATCATATATTGACTTTTCTTGAAATAATTATGTTCATGGAAGTTGTGTTTTTAAAATCAATAAGATATTATTAAACTGGTTTAAACACTACAAAAAAGACATGAAATTAACATGTCATCCGAAATATTTTTATCCGGATATATGGTCACTTTCGACATATTTAAATAAAACCCGACTTTTTTTCAGTTTATAAGAAAAACATGCATAACACATGTTCTTACTTCAATTCTTTTGTAAGCAGTCACCATCTGATCTAAAATGGCACTAAATGACAGGGTTTTATCTCATGTTTACAAGAATATGTTGTTGTTGTTGGTCACAGCCACACGGCCGCAGTAATCTCCCCTGGTAAATGCCATATGTTCAGTTTTGTGACCCCTGGGGCAGGCTCAAATTTGAGCCCAGGCGAATAATTTGAACAAATTTGGTAGAGGACTATTAGATGTTAATACCCTTACGAAAATTTAGGCCCTGCGGCAACTATTAGCGGCTAGGTTGCCGCAATGCTGCGGGCCGCTACTAGTTGCCGCTTTGTAGCCGCTCGGTAGTATTTCGTATGCAAATGAGCTTTCTGGCTACTAGTTGTGGCTCGGTTGCCACTACTAGTTCTGGCTATGTTGCCGCTGATAGTTCTGACTCTGCTCTGGCTACTAGTTGCGGCTCAGTTGCCGCTACTAGTTGCCGCATTGTAGCCGCAAGGTAGTATTTCGTATGCAAATGAGCTTTCTGGCTACTAGTTGCGGCTCGGTTGCCGCTACTAGTTCTGGCTATGTTGCCGCTGATAGTTCTGACTCTGCTTTGGCTACTAGTTGCGGCTCGGTTTCTCTTGTTTAAAACGAGACTAAAAAAAGGGGTGTTAAATTGATTAATTTTTACCCTGTCATAATGTGATCAGATCAACAACAACAAAAAATACCAGTACTGTCAGTATAGTTCATTGTGTACATTTTATTGTTTATATTTTATAATCTCATTAAAAAAAGTTTTTTATTGATGGTCTGTTTAGTTTGCTTTCTCTTCCTGCATACATTTTTTTACAGAAAATTTTCTGTACAGAATTTTATATTAAACAGATTTTATTCTGCACAGAATTCTATTCTCACATTTTGGTTCTCCCAGATTTAATTCTGCCCAGATTTGTTTCTGCCTCGAAAAAAAAGCTGCTTAATTTAAATAATTCGTAAAATCTGTACAGAATTCGTTCTTTGTTTATATTGAAAAAATCTATAAATAGAAATCTGGTTCAACTGATTTCAAATGGACACCAAATATTTTCTGCACAGATACTATACAGATTTTGTGTATTTTATTCTGCACATAATCTGGTTGCAGTCTGCCCAAACTTTTTCGTAGAGGCGAGATAAGATAAAAAAAGTGGTATGTCATCATGTGAGTGTTCACTTTATCGATTATAGTGTACATCAAAACAGCCTGGACATATGAAGGCAGCGTTTTGACAGATCAGGTAAGATATTTGATGTTTTCATTTAAGTTTTTTTCTTTTTGGTTTATAAGAAAAATCATGGTTGAGAATGAAGTGAATTTAAATTGATTTTCCACCAAATCCAACACATTTTCTTTTTATTTCATGCTTACAAATGATTATTGTTGTATTTTTGCTGAAATAATGACATCATTTCACAGTAAATTAGTGAAATTTATCAATAATTTTCACAGTTAATTTTCTCTGTTTGAAACAGTGAATTTTCAGTTTTAATTCACTGATATTTCTCTATAAACCACCAGAAAGCATATAATAAACTTAAATATTTCATTTTGAGTACATTATTTTTTCAAACTTTTAAAAAGTACAAATATTTCCAAGACAAAAAAAAAGATATAAAATATATTAAAACCTTTAATGTATGGTGAAAACTAAGTTAGCAAATATTTTGTTGTATATCCTGCAAAAAAGGCTGTGCAGTGCTCCAGCAAGGCCTAAACAGAGAGGGGTAGCACCCTGCTGTCACAAGGTCACGTGCTGTCCCCCTTGGACCTATACCATGCCCTTGTTTGATGTAATCATATTATAATGACAGAAGTTTTATGTAAAGTTTCAATAAAATAATCAAATTTTCACACTGAAACTAGTTTTGATTAATTTAGAAAGAATGTTTTAATGAAAATACATGTTATATGAAATATAAACATAATAAGGGCTGTTTGTAAAACATGCATGCCCCCCATATGGGCTGTCAGTTGTAGTGGCAGAAATTGTGTAAATACATTTTTTGTCACTGTGACCTTGACCTTTGACCTAGTGACCTGAAAATCAATAGGGGGCATCTGCCAGTCATGATCAATGTACCTATGAAATTTCATGATCCTAGGCCTAAGCATTCTTGAGTTATCATCCGGAAAAAAATTACTGTTTCGAGTCACTTTGACCTTGACCTTTGACCTAGTGACCTGAAAATCATTAGGGGTCATCTGCCAGTCATGATCAATGTTCCTATGAAGTTTCATGATCCTAGGTGTAAGCATTCTTGAGTTATCATCCGGAAACCATTTTACTATTTCGAGTCACTGTGTCCTTGACCTTTGATCTAGTGACCTGAAAATCAATAGGGGTCATGTGCCAGTCATGATCAATGTACCTATGAAGTTTCATGATCCTAGGCCTAAGCATTCTTGAGTTATCATCCGGAAACCATTTTACTATTTCGAGACAATGTGACCTTGACCTTTGACCTAGTGACCTGAAAATCAATAGGGGTCATCTGCCAGTCATAATCAATGTACCTATGAAGTTTCATGATCCTAGGCCTATGCTTTCTTGAGCTATCATCCGGAAACCATCTGGTGGACGGACGGACCGACCGACCGACAGACGGACCGACCAACAGACCAACATGTGCAAAACAATATACCTCCTCTTCTTCGAAGGGGGGCATAAACATGTTCGAAAGTGTGAGTTTGGGACGTACTTTAGGGGGGGGGTCCAAGATTTTGTGACAGTTTGTGACAGGGGGGGGAGGGGGGGTAAACATGGTCAAAAAAAGCGTGACATACTTTATGGACGGCCCCAAATTTACTGCTTGCATAAACTTTGACTGGGAATCCCTGGTATTTTTTTGATCCATGAATCTAGGTATGTTTGGTACCCATTTGAGCATAACCTGATATTACCTTTATCTGGACTGATATACAAGATGGGCCCCATAAACATGTCTTCTCTAGCTGGGTCTCTATGGATCTCAACAACCTTATCCATATGTGAATTAAAAACCATATCCATCCCAAACATCCAAATCAATATGGATCAAAACTAGAAAGCACATAGTATAGGGTAAACCAAAAGCATCCATAAAGGTTCCAAATGACCTAAACCCTTTGGATGAACACACGAAGATTCATATGGGTCATGTCAACAAGCCCATTTGGGTCATAAATAGCAAACTTAGAGAGCCTTCATCTACATCTCTTGTTTGATCATTTTATGACATATTAGCCCATATCAGGCCCAGCGATGTCTAAACGGAGTATGCATCATATCAATTGTATTAAAGCTGACAGAAATCTGCTGCTCTTTACAATGTAACCAATTAAAAAATTAATTTGCAATAGTCTATTAGAGATAGATAAGTTAAATATAAACACACTGTTCTTGTCAGTTAACAAATTACAACAAATATATAAACCTGGATATTGTAACTTAAGCTCCATGTATTTATATGCATGTGCACATATTTTTTGTTTGTTTTCATTTCTAGAATGAACTGCAAAAATTGTAAAGAGGCACTTCCAGAGAAAGCAAAATTCTGCTTAGAATGCGGACTTAAAGTTGAAGGAAACATAAGAAAAGGTATGTGACCATTCAAAGAATTATAAGATTTATTTAAAAACTGCTCACATTCAATTGAAAATACCAACCTTTTCAATTATGCAAAATCTTCTAAATGCAATTATAAACCAAAAATTGTATAAGGTTAGAAAATACATATACTGTAATGCTTTTAAGTATAGAAACAAATACTGAAATTGGTATATGAATATTCAATTAATAAAGTTTACTTTTATGTATGGAGGTATTTAATAGAAACTACAGACTTAAGTCGCATGAGTTGCAACGGCAAGCAAACTCAAATGGACGGATGTTTGAAGGTGAGGGTTTAAGAAAAGTTATTAGATCTCTTAGCCACAGTTGGTGGGAATAAAGTGGTTGTTTTCACTCTATAACTCTATAATGAATATTATGATATAGCCAGTGTTAATGTAATTTCTCAGCCAATAGCTACTAGCGGATGACTCAAATCAAGTTTACATGTAAATACAGATTCAACACTATACCAAATTGCTGTCTGCTCAAACACATGTTTCTGTTTAAAAACACTCTAATGTTATCAGCAAATCACTGGCAGATAAACCCAGCCCACTAGTTAATGTAGGTTAACATTTTATCACCGCAAAATCAAGCAAGTGAGATCCGGCTTTTAACAATAGGTATAAATTAAAATCAATTTATAACATATTTATATGTATTGTTAAATAGAAATAACATAAGTAATTATACTTTTTATTGGCAATGAGCCTTTGTTTTCCTTACACACTCTGCAAGTGACTGCTTGAGGTAATGATCTAGCAAAACTATATACCAATGGATCAACCATCTAAAAATCAGTCACCTGAGAACAACAGTCATCTGTCTACAACAGCCACTTTGGTCATTATTTTCCATAAAGCCTTCTGGCTTTCACATGTATATTTAGCATATCGTTCCGACGTTATTTCTAATCGATCGCGTTTCAAAGCATCAAAAAGAATCAAGTGTAACCTCACTCAAACCAGAAGCGCTCTTCAATTGAAAGTCCTAATTGTTTCGGCGTTCAACAAGGTAGGCACGATTTTTTAGTGCTTCTTTACACACGTGTTTCACTTAGAATATTTTGGGTTCGTATACGAAAAGGGCTCACAAGGACGCTGTCCTTGTTAATAAATAATAATTTATAGGCAAGTCTTATTATATTTGTTTATAATTTGTAAAAATGAGCTCTGTTGAGAACGATGTTCTTGACTTGTTGGATGTAAACGGAGACTCGGAATTTTCCGGTTTCGACTCTGGTGATATCGTAGATACACCATATGTTGCTGCAACGATTACGGTGGCCGCAGTAAATGTTAAAGAGAAACGTGGAAAAAGTCCCGTTAAAGGAAAGAAGAAAGTTAAGTCTGTTGTCAAAAAGACCCCAAAACCAATTAGTACAAAACCTACAAACAAGTCTAAAGTTACCATTATCTTCTATTGATATAAATCAGCTTTCTAAGGAAGATATTGTAAAATTGAGACAGAAACTGGGTATTCCAGATGTTGATCCCCACTATTATGATACATTTGATGAATATTCTTATCAAGAGGTGGATCGGCCAAATGTACATGTGCAAATAAATGCAGAGGATGTTTCAGACACTGAAACTCCAGGACCGTCTAGGTCTAAGAATATTGAAGAAGAACTGTTTGGCTCAGTTACTTCTGAAGATGAAAATTGGCAGCCTCCAAAATTGAGGGCTTTAGAAACAGATAGACCCATTGCTAAATCTTTAGCAAAATTGATTAATGTGGCATGCACTTCTCAGTGCAATATAGAGGACATTACAAAGAAATATAAGATTCCTGAAAAGGTTGATATGGCTGGACCGCCACTAGTTAATCAAGAAATCTGGAAAATATTAGATAAAAGAGTGCACACACAAGACAGAGGTTTGGCTGAAATTTAGAATATTGTTGCCACAGCCATGGTACCGGTTATCAAAATAGCTGAAAATCTGAAATCAGCTGCATTAAATCTGGAAACAAAAATCCTTCTGTCAGACACACTTACATTGCTCGGTCAGGTACAGTACAATATATCAGTAAAGAGGCGCTATAGCATTCGTCCTCATTTGAAAAAGAAATACTTTGGATTGTGCAATATATCAATGCCTATTACAAAGAATCTGTTTGGCGATGACGTGTCCAAGGAAATTAAGTTGTGTGACTCTATGGCATATATTGCTAAGGATTCTCAGTATGGATCCTACAAACCATGGCGGGGTCGTGGAAGCAACAGACCATTTCCTAGAGGATACTCTGTGAATTATAGATACCAGCCATATCCTGTACAGAGAGGAAGTTTCTCAAGACCTTTCAGGGCCAGAGCAGGCCGTGTAGGGGCTACTTCAGCTTACCCAAACGACAAGTAGATTCCTCGGTCGGTAAACTCAAAAATTGTTTTGAAAGTTGGGAAAAACTAACCAATGACCCACGGATACTAGATGTTGAATTTTACAAACAGCCGGTTCAGAAAAAAATTCCTAATAATATTAAATTTAATAATGAACAACTGATTATAATAGATACTGAAATTAAACAATAACTGAAAATTGGTGCCATAAACGTATCCAAATCAGAACCAAATGAATTCATATCAAATATATTCATTGTACCAAAATCTGGCGGTAAATTTAGACCAGTAACTAATCTTAAAGCCTTGAATGAGTTTGTAACATACTGTCGCAAATTTTGAACTTCGATGGTAGTAACTCGAAGTCTAGTCTTGCACAAATATCCTGACTAGAATTTTATAATTCAGTCAAGTTAATACGCTGCCACCAGTCCATAAAGTGGACGAACTCTCTTGTAACTCATTTAACTAGCAGAGCTAGTAGAAATTAAGTAAAGTCATTCGTTTCTACTACTACATTTTATTTACATTATATACACAATTTATTTTCACATTTCCAACTAAAGTCAAGCATTTGATATTTATGATATATACATCTCTCCTATAAATTAATTCCAAGCCCCCTTTTTGAATATAACATCAGGTTTATATAGTAAACCCCATACCTGAAATCTTAGGTTAACCTAATAAACAGTTTAGGTCATGTACCTGAAATTTAAGGTGTACCTGAAATTCAGTTATGTCATAACTCTTAAACTTTAGGTTAACCTAAAGTCCACTTAATCATGAACCTGACCATTCAATACACACTAGTGCCAGATCCCCATTGATAAGCAATTATCCCTTATTGATAAGCAATAATCCAGAACTAACCTGATAATGAGAGTTGTAGGTGTACCTGAGTTTACATAATATATTGTAATCTACCTGAAGAACTCTCACCTTAGATACATGCACATGTTTTATGTAGTAAATATTGATACCAGTATTAATGAATAATACCTCAAAAAGTGAAAATAATCATTATTGCTATAAAAACAATTTAGATGCAAAAAGTAACAAGAAATATCTTTTAAAAAGATATACGGCGTTGATTGTGGTCGATGTTTATGAACGATCAAAAGTTATCTCTATGAGATAAAAGTAGCGGATGCCTTTTTTTCTGCGCAGTTCTTAGCTACATCATAAGCAAATCAATTACGGGGTGTTGCGCCAGATTTCGTGGCTTATTTTGCTTTATGTGATATTATTACTCAGATATCTATATTTACAGAATAGAAAAACACAAGAAACATGAAAATAAACGATTGCATATAGGTCAGCCGGCAATACTCGAATCTTATTTAATTGCATAATTATAGTATAGTGAATTATTGTGCTCATGCTTAATAAACTGGTCTAAATGGATAAATATTTCTAATTATTTTTATCAAAATTGGTCCTTATCATGCAAATGTTAAAACCATATTAAAAATCGATGATTGACATACCACAATAATATCGCCGAATATCTTTATTTAGTATCTTTCTGATCAAAACAGACTTCAAGTGCACAAAGTTTACGAGACGGCGTCTATATAAAGATTTCTGCAACTGACCGCAAACTGACCTTGATACCTTGCGGATTGGAATGCAATGCATTACAGTCAGTACGTTATTGTCAGTAAGACCGGTGTAACACAATGATCGCAACCCCTTCTGCGAACTCCGGTGATGAACTGTATATAAACTCTGACTTTCACACATGGCCGGGAGTTGACCCGAAACCTCGCGGGTTGAAATGCAATGCAAGTAAGTACTAAATATGACAACATAGCTACTAGTATAAACGCTTTTGCGCTGGTAATTCTCTGAAAATAAAAGGTGAACGCACAAACTGTATTTATGTCGAGAATTGATTGTAAAACTGTTCTATCTATTGAGCCTTTTCATTAGAGATAAAATTGTTTCATGCAGTAAAACAGTGTTACAAAGACGCGGATATGTTTCCAATGTTATGGTGTTATACTCAAATCAGCCAATGGAATAAATGAAGTGTATTCATTCGTACCTAGCCGCGGGAAATTTTATTTGAGTATTATTGGACACTTACAAAGGTCAAGTCAGGGTGAAAAGCTGGCTTATTCAGCTAACGCCGAAAAAAATCACTAATAAAGTAGCTAATGTATGATATTTAAAAACTGCAACAATACCATCATTTCAAACAAGAAACATTTAATGTTGTTTTGGATTTATTACAAGAAAATGATTTCATGACATCAGTAGACATGGAACAAGCATATTATTCTGTACCAATTCATAAAGAAAGCCAGAAATATCTTAAATTTTATTGGAACAAAGTGTTGTACTTGTTCACATGCCTTCCATTCGGATTGGCAAGTGCCCCATATATTTTTACAAAAATTTTGAACCAGTGTATTCCTATTTTCGACAGTTAGGCATACGTTGTTCATACTACATTGATGATTCGTTGAATATCCTGAATCAAGCTATTTGTAAGGCTAACACACTAACAGTGATTGACACTTTGCAGAAATTAGGTTATACCATTGACCATTCAAAATCGGTTCTGATCCCTACACACAAGATTGTCTTTTTGGGTTTATTATTTACAGTGTTCAATTCATGGTTTTCCTCACAGAAGAGACGTTACAAAAGATTATTTTGTACACTAGAAATATTTATAGCAAAAATACTATTATTGTAAGAGAATTAGCGTCATTTATTGGATTGATTATAAATGCATTTTATGCAGTTTTTGAGGCACCCCTACATTACAGGACTTTGGAAAGAAACAAAATTCTTGGTTTGAACTCTAGTACAGATTTTAATCAAAAGATGAGTTTATCTGATGAAAGTAAAATGGAGCTTTTGTGGTGGATAGAGAATGTAAGATTAAAAAATGGAAAACGCATTCGTCCTTTTTCTATTCAGTCGAGATGTCGAACTGATGCATCTAAGCAAGGATGGGGTTGTGAAGAGTTAGACACTGAAAGATATTCTAATGGCAGATGGAATCCTGAAGAATCTGCTCTATCAATTAATTATTTAGAATTACTTTCAATTTTCTATGCTTTACAATCATTGTATGTTGATCATTGTAATGTTCACATAGAAATACAATCTGATAACATATCAGCAGTAAAATATATTAATGACATGGGTGGCATGACATCAATTTCTATGGATTTGTTAGCCAAAGATATTTGGCAATGGTGTATTGAAAGAAAAGTTTATTTGTCTGCTACTCATGTTTTTTTATTCAAGAAATTTTTCTGATGCAACAGAATGGATGTTAAAAGTATATATTTTTAGTAGAATTACTTCTCATTTTTTTGTACCTAAGATAGATCTTTTCAGAGGCGTATCCAGAAATGTTTTAGAGGGGGGGCTCAACTGGGGAGGGTGCGGGAGGGGTGTCTCCTCCTGTGGTCGATTTTTTTTTAAATGGCACCTTGAAATGATGCAATTTCCTGCTATCTAATCACCATTTTGCATGATAAAGTGCATGTAAAACAAACAAGAACTTGAGTTCAGACATCAAGTTTGACAGACACACAGACAGACAGACACACAAGGGTAAATCAAATGTCTCTCAAACCACTAAAGTGATGGGAAATAAAATCTTTATCCGGAAATTATTTAACAGTGTAAGATGGGTGGACCTCCTATTTAACCGTGTTAAATATCCTACTAGGTCACCCTGTTGGATGGGTGGATATTTATCAAACTTGGTTGTAATCAATTATGTATACCTTGTTGAGTCTTGTGGTTCAAAAGCTGTCAAATAAGGCAAATTCATTGATAAACCTTTTTACAAATTATAAAATAACATTTTAAGCAACACTCTTTATTTCAAGTTCTATCAAATGTTATGTCATTTTGTAAGAAAAACAATACAAGAAAATCTGTGCACAGGTATATTTTTACAACTATTCAACTAATGTTATGATATTTGTACTTTCTCAGAAATGATCACTAAGATAATTCATGTATCTCTTCGTACTATCACTGGTTACAATCTACAACTCAGACATGATGTCAAGAAGATCCATCCGCCTGCTTCCAAGCAAACTCACATACAACATTACAAATGTTTATGTCCATGTCCCTATGAATGGAAAGCAGGCACAAAGCGGACAACCTGTCCTGACCCATTGATGATCTTAGTTTTGTCTTAACAAGTCCTAGAGCACTGATACTCCTTTCACACTCGCATGATGTGACAGGGAACACACATGATATGGACAAAACAGTGTAAATGATGGGGTACAGCTGGTAATCACAATGTGCAACAGAGCCCTGAAGGGTAGTAGGTGGGTTGGGTACACCTTTCCACCTAGCCTGCCATAAGTGCAACTCAGCAGGCAGGGACTGAAGGGAAGGAAGATCATCATTGAACCATTCAAGATCAATTACCTGTCAATAATACCTGCAAGGGGAGTTAGATAGTATAGATAGATAGATATATAGATAGGTCACAAGCGCTTACAGGAGAAGAGCACAAACAAATTAATTGCCATTCATTAAGTGTGCTGTTGAATTTCACTGGCAATAACTTGTTACTCAAAAGGATTATCACTCTCAATAGCTAATACATGTACCAATAAATTCATAAAAGAAAGCTTCCGAAAAATTAATGATGATTGTCCATTGCATTCGTCTAATTTCTTTAATTGCTACAAATTGAAATATTGTTTTTCACAAGTCCCATGCGGCAGCCATTTGCACACATTTACCTATTTAAATTCATCAAAGAAACTTACCGAAAAATGAATGATGCTTGTCAATTGTGTTTGTCTAAACTCTTTAATTGCTATAAATTGAAATATTGTTTTTCACAAGTCCCATGCAGCAGCCATTTATAAACATTTACCTATAGCTAAATGTATTGATGAATTCATTAGTTGAATGTATCTCCTTAAGCCAATCAAAAAGCGCAGTTTATCACTTACAGTCAATGAAGCGTGCAGTTTAGCTGGCAAAGGTTAGATGCCTGGGGGCTAATCATACAAATCGACAGCTGTTTATGGCTCAATTAGGGGCATATGACAGGACATACACAAGTGGATTGAAACTGTAAGGGGCTCATTTAAAAAAAAATCGTATCTAGCCAGCCAGCTGGGGGGGCTTTAGCCCCTAGCCCCCCACTTAATACGCCTCTGCTTTTTGCATCCAGAATTAACAAGCAGATAGATAGATTTGTCTCTTGGTTTCCAGAACCAGGATCGACATATACTAATGCATTTAGTATTTCTTGGAAAACTGAAGTTCCATATATTTTCCCCCCATTTAATCTTATGGGGAAAGTAATCAATAAAATTAAAACTGACAGAATAGAGAAAGCCATAGTAGTGTTCCCTATATGGAGGTCTCAAACATGGTTTTCTATGTTAATGACAATTCTCTGTGATTTTCTTGTTAGGCTTCCAAAACACAGGGACTTGCTCACCATGCCACACAACGGACAGGAGCATCCGTTAGCAAGGAGATCATCATGGGCGCAGCAGTCTTATCCGGGAATCACTTGAGAGTCAAACTGCAAACATTATCATCCAGTCATGGAGACCTTGAACTAGGAAGCAATATGACCTTGCATGGAATTTTTGTTGTTTACGAAGGAAAGTTAATCCCCTTATTACGACTGAAATTAAAGTAGTTGATTATCTTTATTATTTAAAGTTTAATAATAAATCTTACTCAGTTCTTAACACACACAAATCAATGCTTCTGCAGACATTACCTTTTTTCTGAAATTCTTGGTGTCAGAATTGTTTCTTAGTGAAAGGATACCTTAAAGGTTGTTTTCATAGTAAGCCACCTGTACCGCGTTATAGATTCACTTGGGATGTATCGGTTGTTTTAAAATAAATAATGTCTCTTTATCTTTTGAATAATCTGACATTAAAAATGTTGACATTAAAAGTGGTGGCATTGATTGCACTGGCAACAGCTCCAAGGGCACAGACTTAAGTTTCTATGAATGCTAATTACATGTATAAGGAACAACAGGCAGTTGTGTTTACATTTCTTAAACTATTGAAAACTACTAAAATGGGTGATGCATATGTGCTAAAAATAGATCATTATGACAAAGAAGAATAATGTGTTATGCACACTGTTATATATTATCTTAAAGTTACTAAAACGAACAGGAAATCGTCACAGTTTTTTATATCGTACAAAACTTTTCAGCCAGTTTCCTCTAGCACCATTGCTAGATGGTTGAAAGATGTGTTGACTATGTCGGGTATCAATTCTGAGTTTTTTAAGGCACATTCGTAAAGAAGTGCATCTACATCGGCTGCATTTAGTAGAGGATGTGGTTTGAAACATATATTGAACACTGCAGACTGGAAGTCTGATAAAAACTTTCGAAAGTTTTATCTTCGAAAGGCTTTAACAAATGAAAATGTCTCATTCTCCCAAGCTGTTTTGAGTTCTCATGTTGATTAGACATAATATGTTTTGTATTATACATAACACTATTTGAATTTGTTATATAACACATTTGGTGTGTCCATATAAGAGTGGAAGACAATACTAATTTGGAATTGATATTTGTTACACTTATTATTTTTTGTCATATTATGTATTATTCTATGGAAAGAATGGTTTTGTTGCTTTTTAAAGATGCTAAATGTACATGTGAAAGCCAGAAGGCTTTATGGAAAATAATGACCCCTCATCCAAGCTTTAGTGATGGATGAAGAGGCATTATTGGAAATAAAGCCTGAGGCTGAGCATGTATATTCCCATCCCATTTTCACATTATATATTTTGTTTACGAAAGGAATCTATTGATTTCCCACCCTTTATGATGTAATGCAACAAAACATTCTTTTTACTGTAAATTATGACTTCCAATTGAAGAGCGCTTCCGGTTTGAGTGAGGTTACACTCAATTCTTTTTGATGCTTTAAAACGCGATCGATTAGAAATAACGTCGGAACGATATGCTAAATATACATGCTCAGCCTCAGGCTTTATTTCCATGACTGACCACTCGGTTGGACTGTACTTTGTGTAGGACATCTATAAAATTTTACATACCACACATTACACTTTATTTTTAAAGAAGAAAATAATACAACAATTATTTAACAAATTAATTCTATATTAACTGTGAAACCTCCCAAGAAAGCTTTTTTTAACACCACTAAGATTTTGCCAACAACCTTTGTAGAAGACCACTATCTGATGTCATATACCAAATAACTTAGCTCTTGGCCTTGCAGTTCAAAGAAATTGGCATTTTGTCACTTTTCATTCTTATTGTAAGTGCCTTCCTTAAAGACATCCATATAATTCACAGAATATTAGTTCTTAGAATTAACTCTGCATAAATGAATAAAGCTTAATCGCCGTAAATAGATGGTTTTACATTTAGCTGAATGGAAAGTTATTGATTTCATTCTATAAAATGTCTCTTCATCCAAGCGTTTGTGACGCATGAGGGTCATTATTAGAAGTAAAGCTGGAAGCATGTCTGTCAGACGCTGCATGTACATACGGCCTGCAAATTTAAAGATCCGAAAAATACACCACGCACTATACTCTGCACAGTACACATCGAAGAACCCGGATAATTATTGTTTAAAAGTAATTTGTTGTCTGTAAAAGTCAACATGGTAGGGTGAGAGAGAAATATAGCACATCTGTATTACCCAAATTCAACAACAGAGGTGGGTAGATATATGCTTAGCCTCCGGCTTTACTTCTAATAATGACCCTCATCCATCACAAATGCTTGGATGAGGGGACATAATTTTCCGTAAAGCCTTTGGCTTTCGCATGTATCATTAGCATCTTTTAAGTCTGATAACAAATTTAGATGGGCACAAAATACAAAACCAATTCTCGATTTCCTCTCCCATATAGATTAATGTATTCTTCACAATGAAGAAGAAAAATTAATTCACATAGGTGTACAATACAATAATAGGGATTCCATACCACCACCATATAAAACAGAACACACAAGTAATAGAAAACATTAGTGACTGTTCAAACAAATACCCGAAACATGAAAAAACACCATTCTTAATGAGCCAACTAAACCTAAGAAAAAACTGCATTTACAAATGGAACATCACACCTTTCAACAATATCTCTATAATAAAACTAGTAGAAATTGGAATCTGTATTCCACCCTGCCGTTTTAAGGATGTCATTAATAGAACAATTTCCTTTAACTGCAGCACTCTAACTGCTGCTGATCTGAATGAATGACTGGCTTAAAACTTCTTTATAAGAAACATAAGACACAGCTTACCGTAGTTCTTTTCATATAATGAATTAACATATGAAACACACATAAAGTTTCTTCCTGAAAGTGTTGCAATTTTAAACAAGAGCACCGCATAACGGGTGCCACGCTCAGCTGCGAAAGCTTTGTTAGAATTTTTTTTTTTTTTAGAGGTCACAGTGACCTTGACCTTTGACTTAGTGACCCAACAAGAGATGTGTTTGTAAGAAACACAATGCCCCCTACTGCGCCACTTTGAAATAAAATTTATATTTACCATTTGGCAGGTATAGACATCATCTCCCTTTAAAGCTTTATTACTTCCCTTGGATTTTGTCCCCCGGGGGGGGGGGGGGGGGGGGGAGATCTGTAGACAGTCAGAAATGACCAAGTCAGACATCACTGACAACCAAGGCCTGTGGTTTATCAAAGAGATCATAGACAGAGTTCATCATGTATGTATGGACATAAGTCCACTGGTATTTAATGAAAACTAGCATTCACAAATTAGAACCTGTAAGAAATGATAATTATATCAAGAGATGTGTAGGTCAGAAACACAATGCCCCCTATTGCGCCATTTTGAAATAAAATTGCTATTTATCATTCGGCAGGTATAGAAATTATCTCCCTTTAAAGCTTATCACTTCCCTTGAATTTTGACCAATCCAACCGGGGGGGGGGGGGGGGGAGGGAACAACCAAGGCCTGTGGTTTAAAAGAGATCATAGCCAGAGTTTTTTCTTTTTCATAAAATTTATTAATCATGTACCTTGGGGTGTATAGCGCCCCAAGTATCTACTTAAAAGACTTAAATGAATTTAGACAATACAAGGTGACTCTGAGTAAAAAAATTTAGCATTAGTAAAGAATGAAGAAAACAAATTATTATATAATATTAATGTCACAGTCTTTTCAATGTCTGCACGTTTAAGATATCAATTTTTAAATTAGTCCAGTCTGTTCACGTCTGCACGTACATGTTTGTAATGAAATGAATAATTATATATAGAAAAATAGTAATGATTTTAACAAATACACAGTCACCAACCTAAATGTTGCGGATCTTAATTAGTTAATATAGAGGTTATATGAAATATTAATATAAATGATAACTATTCACACTTCCTTAAAAAAAACACAAGAACAGTAAACAGTATACTGAAGTATACTTCAAAAATAAAAGACAAAAGGTGTTTTCAGCGAAACACCCCATGTCATGCTCGGGCACTCCCCGTGATTGTCCGCTAGAAACATATGAAGATGTTTACAGCTGCACCAGATGATGGAGCTTGAGCACGTGAGAGCCTTCGGTACCACTCCTCACCCGCCCCAGCCCCACCATCTAGCTAAGCCTGAAATAAGTGTGAAACACAATATGTGTACAATAACAAATAATTTTGAAAAATCCTCTTTACTTAAAGAAAGATAAATCAAGTATCCTATGACCTACATGAATGAAAATGTGTTAATGGTATGTCGAAATACATAGTGATGAAAAATGAGTGATAATGAAATTCAATGAGTGAAATGGGATGAGCCCATCACTGGGTTACATAATATATGGAAAAATGATTGAAATGACTCATAGGAATACTGATGATAAAAGAGATGATGTAAGAATACAATATACAAGTAACAATTCACAACAACTTCACTAAACACAATATAAACACTGTCGCGTTTCCTATCTGATCTAGGATGGCAACCCGAGTAACAGCCAATAACGGCCTCACAGCTGCCATCCTGAAATCAGAGAGAAAACGCCAACAGCAGAAAGAAAAGAAAACATACAATATTAAATATTTGTATTATTACAGAAATTTTATGTAATTTTTGTAATCTAAATCTGCATGGAATACTACTGTTTCATTGGTTGTATGGCATAAACCACCCCAATATAAATAAAAGTAGTCATTTGTTAAGCGATGAAAATCTAATGTAATTCTAAATTTTAATCTATTTATAAATTTAATAATTAAGTCTAAGGGAGATAATAATATTTTGTCGTGTTTAACGGAATTCCTACATGTCCAAATCATATGTCTTGATTCTGACAAAAATATTAAATACATGTATACATATTTTAATTCAGTGCTTCCAACATTTTTTACATCAAAAAACTGGAACCATTTAGAATTAATATTAATGTTTTCAATCGTAAGTATATCAATTAAATATAAAACAGTTTTATTTAAAGGGGAGGTAAACAAACAATCTACAAATAAATGTTGGACAGTTTCGTCACAACTACAACAAGTACATTTCTTTTTTGCTTGGTTAAACTTTTTATCATATAAATATTTATTTACATATACAACAGAATGTGCTAATTTAAAACAAGTATTTCTACACACAGGATCAACGGCCGTGGAAAATATATTTCTAAATGTATTTTTAAAATCAATTAATGGAAAAATTCTTTATTACATCTTGGAATATATTCATTATTTGGATTTATTAAAAATGCATACATTTCTTTAACAGACCACTGTTTAAAATTTTCAGTTTGAACCTCCTTTATAAATTTATGAAAAACTTTTAAACATTCAATATAAAAAGAAGGAATAAATTCACTGTGGGGTTCACTGTTACTATGTAATGAAGGATTAAATTTTCTAAGTTGCATACCTATCCAATACCTTGTAAAATATACCCAAGGAGATTTATAATTATTTAACAATTTGAATAAGTGTAATAAATAAAATGCATTAATTCTTTGTTGAACATTAGGTACTCAAAGGCCACCTAAAGTAAAATCTAAAAATAATGTTTTTCGAGCTATTGGTTCGTAAACGCTGCCCCATATAAACTTAAAACAACTTTTTTGTATCATATTAATATAATGACTCGGAATTGTTTGACATTGAACAAAATACAGAACTTTTGATACTACATATGTATTTAAAACAGAACTTTTACCTTAAAAACACTTACATTTATTAGACCACAGATTTAAAGTATTTGAGAAATTAATATACGATTCATTGAACATAGCATCATCAGAGTTAAATCATGGCCAAATTTATATCCAAGTAATTTAACATTTTTCACCCATGATATGCCAAATGGATGGTCAAACCTGTTTTTCCACTTACCTAAAAACAATCCACAACTTTTATTATAATTTCAGAGCTCCAGATAAGGTTTTGTGAAATTCTTAAATTACTACCAGATTTTCAAAAACAATTCTTAACTCTGAAATTGTATTCTTAACGTTACTACTAAGTTTTGGAAAATAATTCTTATTTTTTCTAAATGACCTAAAAATAAATAACAATGGTTATTTTCATGCAAAAAAAAATCAAAATAAACATACAACCAACTTTATTTATACGAGTTCAACAGTGTCTTTTCAGTATTATACAATTTTATTTTTCCAATACCTTCATATGCCCAAACTGTGTTTAGATTGCATACCTTAGATGAATTTTTACATATTTCACATTTAAATCGGGTCTCCCCTCAATCTTTTCAACGATTAGACACGGGACTTGTTCCTTCCACTCGTTCAATGTTTTTTTCGTGTTTAAGTTTGGACCCGTCGTGTCGCGTTTTTGTTTAGCTTTTCCGACTGTGTCGGCAACTGAACATACAACATCGTTTAAGATCTTTTCTATAATGTCTTTCTAAACATTTTACTTCGGCTCACTTTGTGTACAATATGTTAAAAGCATGTTTTTGGACGCTTTGCAGTTTTTAAGGACGCTCTCTGGGCGGCGCCATTGTTTTTTGACAGATAGACTGTATACGCCGCTTTTATTGGAAAAAATGCGCTTTGTGAAACAAACCCGATAACCATTCTATATAAGCACCGCAAAGATCTTTAAAACGCGAAAAGAACTCAATAAAAATCAATACGAACCGAAGTAAAAATAATATTCGTAACTTTATTTTGTAATTCTTAATGGTACAACAAGATTTTAAAATAAATACGTAACGGACTTGAAAATAATTCGTAATTACGAAAATACGACCCTTATCTGGAGCTCTGAATTTATTTTAGAACCTCAAACTTTTTGAAAATCAGAAACATGACGAAAGAAATGAAACATAGCTTTGTCATCTGTTAATACCGATGTATTATCATCGGCATATAAAGACATTTTAACATGAAATTTATTTCCTGGTGTCTGTATACCATTTATATTTTTATCATCTTGAATTATTTTAGCAAATGGTTCAAGACAAAGTACATATAAAAGAGGTGATAATGAACAACCTTGACGAACAGAACGAAATAATGAGAAAGGATCAGATATATGACCATTAACAATTACGGACAATTTAATATCCTTATATAAAATTTTAATCCAAGTCAGTTATGAATGTATCTGAAAAACCAAATGAAACAAGTGTATTATATAGGTAGGACCAGGAAACTCTGTTGAACGCCTTCTCCTGGTCTAGACAAATAAAGCAAGCATTTATATTCTTTTGCTCAACATAATCAATAATGTTTCTAATTAAATGTACATTGTCAAAAATAGTACGACCTGGAATAGAACATGTTTGAAAAATACCAATGATCGAGTCTAAAACCTTACCTAATCTATTTGCTAATATTTTAGAAAAAAAAATTCTATCAATATTTAAAAGAGAAATCGGTCTATAATTTTTAACTGATGTTTTATTATTTGGGTCTTTACATAATAATGTAATGTATGAAAGTTTTTGTGAATCTGACATGTAACCTAAATCAAAGCATATATTGTATAAATGTAATAAGATATTCCCAAATAAATGAAAAAATTTCAAGTAAATAAGAGAAGTTAACCCATCACTTCCTGGACTTTTAGTATGATCCATATTTTTTAGAGCTATTTCAATTTCTTCTAATGATAAAGGGCTGTTTAACATATTATTTTCATCATTTGATACTTGAGGTAGATTATTTAAAAATGTATCATTTAAGGATGTATCAACTTGTTCTTCTGTATATAGTTCTTTATAAAAAGTTTTAAACGAATTTAAAATTTCATAAGTAGATTTTTTATCTACGCCACCATCAATAATATGGTCTATAATTTTGTTATTACCATTTTTAAATTCCTTGTTATGATAAAATGTACTTGAATTTTCATTATTATTTAAAATATGTATTTTGCTTCTAATATATGCACCTTTATAAAAATTATCTTGAAGTTTATTTTATTTATCTTTGATATATATTTTTTCCGAAATATCAATACAATGTTTATATTGCTTGACTAATTGTTTGATTTCATCAAAAGATTTTTTATTTTTAGACTTGCTATAATCAATACAAAATTCTTTAATTTGTATTTTTAAATTGTCCCACCATTCTAAAGTTATATTGTCTGTTCTACTGATAATTTTAAAGTAAAATTCGAATGCTGTGACAAAATCTTCATCTTCAAAAATTGAATTATTTAATTTCCAGTATGATTTACCAATATTTATACTATTAGTTGTATTATTATTATCTAAATTTATAGTAAGGCTAACAAAGTCGTGATCTGAGTATGGACACGGAATAATATCTATGTTTTTACAGTTTTCAATAAGTGACTTTTTGATATATATTCTGTCTAAACGCCATGCAATAGATTCTGTTAAACATTTCCTACTCCAAGTTGTTATTACTTTTTCTGGATTAAGATGTCTACAATTATCTGTTATTTTAAATGTTTCAACTATTTGTTTGAAAACTTTACATTCTTTTATTATATTATTTGATGTACCCCCTATTTTATCTAATTTTGTGTTTAAAATAAAGTTAAAATCTCCTAAAATTATTAATTTGTTTGAAGGTACTAAATAACGTTTTATTGATTCAAAAAATTCATTTCTGTCACCAGGCTTAATCGGTGCATAAATATTACATATTTTCAAAGAATAATTTAAGTATTGTACATCTAAAGAAATAAATCGACCATCAAAATCAAGTTGAAATTTAGAACATTTAACCCTTTGCATGCTGGGAAATTTGTTGTCTGCTAAAATGTCGTCTGCTGAATTTCTAAAATTAGCATTTCTTCGATTATTTTTCTAAGACCACTATCAGAATAGCAAACAAATTGGATCCTGATGAGACGCCACGTTCTGTGGCGCTGCATCTGGATCCAAACTGTTTGCAAGGGTCTTTAAAATCCGGTTCCAGCTCTCAAAGGGTTAATATTCGTATCAGTAACGATTATACAACATCCGCAAGAGAGATTATTGGAAAAATTCCAAACATAAAAGTATTCATTTGATATTAAATTTTATTTGTTTAGACATTTTATAATTATCAATATGAGTTTCTTGTATACATAATATTTTAATGTTATTAATTGATATATAATCTTTAATGAACGTTTGTTTCTGTTTGGTTCGAAATCCGTTTATATTTATAGTTTCTATTTTTAACTCCATGTTCTAGTTTATAACTCATATTGTGAGGTTAAAGAAAAGATGGCGGCGGCGATGTTAAAGTGTTAGACTAGAAAAACCGATAATATTTATAAATTGATTTAAACCAGGTAGAGAGGAGACTTAGCTATCGGGTTTATAAACACGCTGTAAAGAATAAACTACGTACCGCAATGTTATTGGATATAGATATAAGTGGTGACATTAACAGCGAGGATATCGGAAAAAGATTAAAGGTGTACTATTGAAGAATAGAGCTTTTATAAAGGGTGTTATAAAATAGATAGATATTGAGCATATATAACAGTAAAAAGTGTATACACATAGTGACATATGAACGTAATTTATACGTTTACACAAAATAAGAAATGCATTAATGTTGAATAAGATTTGTAAATCATGGTTTTTAAATGTACCTATATACATACTGCTATTTACACATATTTTATATATACATATGTTTTGTTTTATAACAAAAAGTATACTATATAATTTATAAATAATGCATAAACTTATGAGTGATGTTTTAACACAATCAGTTTTATAAGAGATATAAACTGCGTTTTAACACACACTAATATAGTTGTGTTACTTTTATGTTTACATATAGGTTATCATTTCCTCAGGTTTTTTACCTGAGGAAATGATAACCTATATATTGTGTTATATATATGAAAAAAAGAATTTGCAAACATGCTAATATACCTTTCACATAAAATATGTATGTGATCAGTATATATGCAGACATTATATTTAAATAATGAAGATATAATGATAAATTTATGCACAAATATACTTTGTAAAAACAATAATGTTTGAATAAAAAATATAGAAAATGTCCATAACTGTGTAAGGGATTGAGCAATTTCATAGTCCATAATAGTTTCAAGTGGGGGTCATTTAATTAGATACTATCTATCGGACTCAAATCAATTATCAATCTATCATCATCTGACGAATCATCATTTGTATCTGGGTCAAGTGCTGCAAAATTAATTCTAGGCATAGGGGTGAAGTCTTGTGACATTTTCATGCTAAGACTTCGTTTTGACCCCCTTACCTCTGTATTCTGTGTGTCCATCTCCTCTGCACTCTTACTATTCTTGGTCTTTTCCTCTTTTCCTTGATTCTTCTTTCTACTCTTTACTGTTTTGAACCCTGTCTCGTCTTCTTGTGACGGTGGCTCTTCCTCTGTCATCTCTGCGGCCTCCACTTCCGCTTGCTTCTGAGCAGGGGTAAAGGCTTGGGTAAAGGCTTGGGCAGAGGCTTGGGCAGAGGCTGTGGCCTTTCCTACATCTGTCTCTTTTTCTATTGTGTTTGTTGTTCCTGAAACACTTTTCTTAGAATTGTCTGTGTGTTTGTCTTTGAAAATGGCATTTATATTTTGTGGACATGTGTTTCTGACATGTCCCACCTCCTGACAGTAAAGGCACAACGGTTGTCTTCCTTTCATGGTAATGAGGGCCTGTGTACCACATCCAAATGCAAGAATGTGAGGAATTGACTCTTGTTGGTTTTTGTTGCACTCTAAAGTAACAACTCTAACACCTGAGTGTGTCTGAAAGTCTCCAACTTTAAGGGTATCATGCTCTATGGAAAGCACTTTTCCAAAATCCTTAAAAATATGTCCAATGGTCCCATCAGTCACAAATGCTGGTAACCAGTGCATATGCACTGCACTAGTTGTTTCCCATATTTTATGAATCTATATATCATTCCCTGATATGTAACTGATGTCTGCATTTGAATTTTTGACAAAAACGAAATACACTTATCTTTCGAGACGAATGTTACATCATATTGTGACGACCCAGGTGGTCCAGAGGCCAGCCACTCTACATCTTTGTCCAATATCCCGTTTTTCGTGAGGATGTTTACCACTCCCATCATACTGCAACCTCTTTGCCCTTGGACTTTTATCGTTCTCTCTACCGCTTCATCTATCAATGCATCTTCAGCTAGAGCTGGTAATTTCAGTACCGTTAACATACTTGTATCTGTCGCGAACTAAAATAAGTCACGAGTTGATCATGAATCTATGGACATAAGTCCACAGGTATGTAATGAACATCAAAGAAATTATTATTATATAATTTAAAAAAACTTTGACAAATCAATCATTTGAGTTATAAATAATCAAAATAATAAATCTGTACAGTAACTGTGAAAAGAACTTCAATTCTTGGTAAGGAAATATATAATATGAGATTTATAATTATATAAATTACTTCCCTTGAAAATAATTGTCTCTAACAAATCTCTATATTTAGTAGCAAATAATTAAAAGCCAATACCGTGACTGTGATTGACCACTCAAAATGTGCAGCTCCATGAGATACACATGCATGCCAAATATATAAAGTGGCTATGTTCAATATTGAATAATTATATCCCTTTTTAAAGTTTATTACTTCCCTTAAATTTGTATTTTTTACCGTAGACCGTAAAGGATGACCTTGACCTTGACCTTTTACCACAATGTTTGTCAGAAACACAATGCCGCCTACTGCGCCGCTTTGATTTAATTAACAAAAATATATACGTGGGCAGGTCAGATAACTATGTCCATTTAAAGCTTATTACTTCCCTTGACTTTGTTTTTTCGACCCTAGACCTTGAAGGATGATGTTCACCTTGAAATTTTACCACTCAAAATGTGCAGCTCCATGAGATACACATGCATGCCAAATATCAAGGTGCTATCTTCAATATTTAAAAAGTAATGGCCAGTGTTAAGGTTTTAGCACGACGCCTACGGCGGACGGCGGACGATGAGCTGGCTATGACAATAGCTCCGGTTTTCTCCGAAAACAGCCTCGCTAATAAAAACTATGTTTTTTACTCACTGGCGTGGTTTTCAACAAATTTTTGAAATAAAACACTGCTTCACAAGTAGTATAATCAATTTTAACACAATCAACATTCAAGGAAATAAGAGTAACAGTTTGTGCACGAGAGGCAGTAGCCAAAGCCACCAAACCAACTAACTTTAGCGTTAATGTTTTCAATGATAACCGTTTTAATGGCATGAGAGATTTTAATAGTTGCAAAACACAAGACACGTCCCATGTAAATTTGTATCTAGGAACCACAGGTTTCATTATAGCTACACCTCTCATAAATGTACTAATCAAAGTTTGGGATTCACACCATTTATTACCTAAAATATACAAAGTCTGCAAAAGCATTTCTTTATGTGTGTTTAACACTGAATAAGACTTCTAGTTTTTTAACAGGTAAAATAAGTAAGCTATCACATGCGTCTCAGAGGTTTTAATGGGATCTTTACCTCATTCTTGATTCCAAATACACCACTTACGCCATGCCAAACCATACTGTTTTTCCCTTCTTATTTCAATGAGTTAAGAATAACTGAAACTGCTCCTGAAGGAATCCTTGCGCAAGCAAATGTCGGTTGATAGCTGCACTGCGACCAAGTCCATACTTCTGGATAATAGATGTGCTGTTCCATCCTCTGGGTCTGTCAACAAATCCTTGTGATGAGGGTATCTAACAAGAATTGATGTTAACAAATCAATAATATTTGGGAACCAAATTTGAGATCTCCATAATGGATTGATCAATATAGCTCTTTTAACATTATCTTGTAGTACAGTACAGCACTTAGTCAGTATTCATTTTCCACGGTGTCACAGCGAACGCGTTTTTGTTAGAAATCGCCGCGGACGTCGGAGTTTCACCGGTACGCGATGATTGTCCTGTCAAGCCACCGCGGACATAATTTGCTTCGGCAAAAAACACAGCAGGCATTCGTCCACGGTGACGATCCGCAGCGTTACACCGTGACCTTAACTATTTAATCTCAAAGTAGATTTTAAATATACAAACATGTATTTATCTTTCGAATATATAGATATCATAGAGCATGTTATTATTATTATTATTATTATTATTGTATTTTACATGTAACACACATTCAATGGAGCCGGGATCAAATTTTGAAATGGCATAGCGTCGCTTCATTCTGATTCCCGTCGTTAATAAAAATTTAATATCAGCTTACAAAATGTTAGGCGTGTTTAACAAATTTACATTCTTAAGTGTTAAGCTATACCATCATGGCGATCTTTATCGTGAAATAATTACGTAACCACGCTGGACTAGAAGATTAAATGAAACGCATTAAGTTGCCCGTTTTATTACATTAATGAGAGACTGACCATGTTGGTATTTGTAAGAAATAACGACTATTTTAGGTAGGATTATCTTTGCATTTGTCCCACTACTAACCTGCACTAGTTATGTGTTAACCATTTACTTCTAAATATTTCATTTTTAGAAGGTTTGTGTTCCGTATATTAGCATAATTATATATTATTACATTTTGATTCTTATATCTCTGTAAATGGGACATGCTAGCAAAAAATAGTGCTCGTTTTATATAACATTAAGATTGCAAAATTTACATTTTCTGTTGTCTCGTGAAATATTACTATATCGACCTCTTTCTGTTTTTAATCTATGAGATGATACTCGAAATTTTGTGAGAGCTATTTTATGTTTTGGAATTTTAATAATATCTAGATATGTATGGTTGTAAACCAAACTTGTCTTTAAAGCGGTAGTAAGAGATTTATCTTGGAGAATTATTTATTTCGCTATACCCGTGCTGTTTACAATTTGCCACAGAAGAGGGCAATTTATGCTCTCATAGCATTTAGCATGATGTATACAAACACAATATAATTTTTCACCTGAATTTGATACTTTATTAACAATGCTATTGAGACTTTATTGGTAATGCTAGTGAGAATGAAGATGCAGTCAATGGTACTTTTTCCTTTCTTGTAACCAAATTGAAATTTTGACACTTTTGTCATCGTCACACCATTTAATGAGTCTATAATAAAACTTAAGAGTATATTGTTTAGGGTTATTCCCAGTAATTGTTGGCAAGATTATATATATAGGATCGCAACCTTTACGTTCATGCTTTATTTTAATTTTCTTTTTTCATGGTGTTCAGCCTACATATGGCCATCTATTTTTGCTAATCAGGTGTTAAATTAGCCCGTGGCAATGTGTGTCGCTAAGATAAGACATTGTCCAGGTGGTAACTAACATGATAGTTGTTACAACAGAGACCCTACACCACAGGTGGTAAACGATATCAGGATCATGAAACGTAAAAGCATGCTTTATTAATGTTTTCATATACGTGTAAATTAAGCTATAATAAGATGGAATTGGGGAGCATTTTTGAAGTGATATTAATAATGTTAGTAAAGGTATTATATAATTCGTCTTAATGAGTTACTGATAGCAAATTTCGCACATTTTATCAATATCAGGATTTTTTTAAACAGAACAAAAAAAACAATTTTTTATCATAGATAAATTTATAATAAATGGAGTTTATTTATTCACCACGAACAATACAAAGGTATACATGTATGTTATATCTTTTCATAATGAACCTTTTCTCGAATGAAATTTTCTTATAACAAACCACCACCGTGATCCGCCTTGCGTCCACCGCGATCCGCGATAAGTCCACGGCGTTCATTAGCTTCTAACTGTGATAATGTCCACGGCGTTTTTGTTAAGACGAGAGAAACTGCCGAGAAAACACTGCGAACAAGAAAAATAATCCTCGCGATTGTCCGCCTGCGGGCTTGTATGTCCACGGTGGCAGCGCGGAATTTTAAAAATCCGCGTGAGCTGTACTGTAGTTTGTTCAGTACCTTCCCAATTAAGGCAAATGGTGGAAACAAATATGGTTCAAAATCTGACCATGTAATTGAAAAAGCATCAATCAAATAAGCCTGAGGTTCAGGAAATGAAGAAACACACTTACCGTAAATACATGAATATAATATAATATAATATAATTTATGTGAATGATATGGCCGCTGTGGTAAGAAATAAAATTTTACTTTATGCTGATGATACTGGCATCCTGGTAGCTGGTAAACACATTTCAGAAATTGAATCCATTCTTTCTAGCGATCTCAAACTTATAAGTGAGTGGTTAGTGGACAATAAACTTTCCCTACATCTTGGTAAAACAGAATTTATATTGTTTGGCTCAAAGCCCAAACTATGGTCAAATTCTCAGTTAAATGTCTCTTGCAATGATGTGTCAATTACTCCATCAAGTTCTGTTAAGTACCTAGGTGCTGTATTGGACCAGTTCCTGTCTGGTAAAACCATTGCTAGATCAATTATTACTAAGGCAAACTCAAGGTTAAAGTTCCTATACAGAAATAGTAAGTTCTTAACATTGCACACCAGAAAACTCCTTGTCATGTCTCTTATACAGTGCCACTTTGACTATGCCTGCTCTTTTTGGTACCCTGGTCTTATTCAGTCACTTAAAAATAGGCTTCAAACTACACAAAACAAGATGATTAGGTTTGTTCTGAATATGGATAACAGATCACATGTTGGTCAAGAACAGTTTTCACATTTAGGTTGGCTGCCTGTTTCAAAAAGAGTAGAACAGATCATACTTTGTCATGTACATAAGATAAAAAATGGCCTTGCACCAGAGTATATGGGTGAGAATTTTAAGCCAGTGTCTGGCGTACATAATCGTTGTACTAGGTCTAATATGGTAGCTCAGCCAGAATCTGATCATTTTGCTGAAAATTTTACATTTGTAGACTCTGGTCGTTTTTCCAAACCAAGAGTAGGAAGTTTTGGTTCTAAAACATTTACATATAATGGTATCTGTTTATGGAACAATCTTCCTCAAAACATCAGGGATGTACCTAAACCTAACAATTTCAAAGGTGCCATCAAGAAACAGTTTTTAGAGTCTTTATAGCTTTTTATAGTATAATTTTTATTATGAATTTTATGTTCTGTTAAAATACTGTGATACATTTTTAAGTCTTATGATCAATAAGATGCAAGGATCTCATAATTATTCTTAAACTTATAGTATGCTACAAAGTGTGTTTATTAACTACATATGCAGTGTGTAACTTTCTTATGCAACTTCTGTGATAATAATGAACATGTGATTATATTTATTCATTCTTAATCAGTAATATACTTTATTAAACAGTACATATTTGATACATATACATTATTAAAATCTAATACATGACTGTTTCATGGTTACTGCCACCAATAACAAGGACCACAATGGAAATAAGTGAAAATCATTTTTCTCTTTTTTGTGTTATCCTTGGTATTGTGTGTGCATTCCATTGATTGCTATGTATATTGCTGTGATAATATATTTTATATTGTCTGCATTATGTAGTAACTATGTAATGTTCATATGTTTACCAAATAAAATCAATCAATCAATCAATCAATCAATACTCACTTTTTTACCTGCCAAATTTTTCTTCAAGTAGGGGGTGTGTATTATATATGAATGTTGAGCAGAACAAACTTAATCGTTGTTATTCGCTGCATATCAGCCATTTTAAATTACACCATTACATCAAAGAAGGGCAACTGTGCTTATGGTAATTGTCATGTCGTACACCATATATTACCATACATGCTAAATAAACCATCCATCTGTATTATAGATATATAATAATAATACTTATTATTTTATTATTATAATTATTATCGTTCTGAATATTGTCAAATGGAATAAATGTTATAAAAAAAACAGCATCTCTGTTTCTTTCTTTTGCAATTATGACTGCTTGAACCGGGTGTCAGCAGGTGGCCCGTGAGTTATCAGCAAAGGTGTTGAGAAGGGCCATTGCTCAGCGGGACCCGTGTATTTGAGGTGTTGATTACTCATTTTTTGACCACAAATATATTTGATATAAACTGGCCTTGCTCCCACTCAGAATGGAAAATAGTTCCTTTGTTCAATAAATCGTCAAGCTCTGTATCAATTTCATTTGGAATAACTGTTTGAAAAGATTGTGACTTGAATTCCAGGACATAGCCTTTTATTCTATTCAAAATCCACTGATCACTGGTAAAAAATTCCCAAGACTAAACAGTGTTTGAGCCTACCTATTGCTCCTAATTGCCCTCGTTTGGGGTTGATATGGTTGCTGAGGGTTTAAAACCTCAACCGCCTGTAGGTCCTCCTCTCATGGGTCCTCTAAATCCTCGAGGATTGAAGGCAGGTACCTGTCCATATGGCATGTATCGTAAACTTCCACGACCTCTATTGAAGTTTCGAGGAAATCTTCCACGGAATTTTCCGCTCGGAACAAAATTCTGCTGTGGTCTCATCTTTCCAAGATTAAGACTTGTCTCATAATGCTTAGCTTCCTTGACAATGTCATCCCCAAACAATTGGGTTGTCAAAGGCATGTTTATGCTACACAAATTTGTATTTCTGGTCAAGATAAGGTCTAAGTAGATATCGCCTAGGGATACTCAAATTGAACTGTGCTTGACCCAATAATGTTAGAGAATCTGAGATCAACTGTTTAGCTTCTTCATTAGTCATCAAAGACTGCTTAAGCAATTGTACCAATCTCAGAATAGGAACAATGCCTGATGCAAGATGTGATGGTATATTTTGGAAATGACAATTGAAAGTACTGTTCTTTTATCCAAAATTTTCCATTATTGACAGTGGGAGGATTTCCTTTTTCTGCATCCTAGGTAGAGCCAATATAATTGATCAAATATCGGGCCATGGAAACTCACCGAGAAAATCATGCTTCTTGCTTCAAGCGCCGGAAAGACATTCTTGCTTCAAGCGCCGGAAAGACAATGATTAACCGAGTTCTTCAATGTGTACTGTGCGGAGTATAGTGCGTGGTGTATTTTTCAGATCTTTAAATTTGCAGGCCGTATGTACAGCGTCTGACAGACATGCTTATGATACATGCGAAAGCCAATGGCTTTACGGAAAAGAAAAGTCCCAGAAATCATGTGTATATCTAGTTTGACATAGAGATAAATGAAGGCAAATGCCTTTTTCTGGGCATTTCTTATCTGCATAACACGCAAATATATAACGGGCTGTTGTGCCAGATTTCATTGTTTATTTTGTATTATAAGATATTTTTGATCATAGATCTATAGATACAGGACAAAAAAGCTGAAAAGCAGAACGGAAACGAAATAAAATCAAACAAGTCAACAGGCCACACATGTATCATCAATACATTTGGAATATTTATTCATGCATTTTTTTTAAACAGACCTGCCTAAGTGGTTTGTCGGACATTGTTTTTTAACTTGATTATTAAAAGCATCAGGAATGATCGAAATGACCTTGATATCTATTGGAATGTAATGCAAGGCTTCTAAAGTGAGGTCAGAATTTGACTGCTGGACTACGATTTAAAACAAAGTACAACGCCCTGGTGCTGACAATATGCCAACCATAAAGGGGTACTGTACTCATGTCAAGAGTAAGTGAGTGTGAAACTGTTGTATCCCTAAAGATAAAATTGTTTCACGGTGAACCCTCAGTTAATATCAGTTAATATCGTTGTAAAATGTACTGCTGTATTGCTGAAATATGTTCACCATATACTTCACGAAATGGAAATTTAATTTAATTACCTGTTAATGTAAATTGGATTGCTTTTTGTAGATTGCACGTAATTTCGAAACGTTCTGGTATTTTCAACAATTACCAACAATTCCATGCATTCATTCAGGCCTCAGCTGGCAAACATGTTATTCAATTTTTATTGGACTCTTACCTAGGTCAGCTTTAAGATGAAAAGCTGGGTTATATATGTAAATACAGCTATGCCAAAAAAATAATCCACTGGTAACAACAGTGAAAGCACAATAACATCAAATATTGCCAGACCACTCAGATCAGTAAGGCAGTTGTGTTTAGCAACAGTGTCAAACAGTGTTTATGAGTCCTACAAAAGAGATTTTGAAGTGACTGCTGAATTGAGGCCAATTTCTATTAGAAAAAGAATATCAGTACAGTACCTAATCATAGCAGTAGATGTTGATGGTGCATTAATCAATTTAATTTCTAGGAGAATTTTCAATGGTTATAATTATTCCACGTATTCTATTACAACCTTACAAAAAAACATATACCATTTAATTCATGCAACATTCAGTCCACTCAAGTTTAAATCATTTGTGGAAAATTGTTTTAAAATTGAAGTGATGAATAAAAAAGTTGCAGCCTGGACAAGCTGTTTTCTAGTCAAATTTGACTTTTGACCTCTGTGTGACCATGGCCTCTACGGTAAGGAGACATGTTTTACACTGTAAATGCCAAGTCCTCATGGTCATCATAAGTGGTAATTTATCTTAAAATAGCATGATTAATGACAAAGTAATATTTTGATAAAGCTGGTTTTGGGGCATCTTTGATCTTTAAAGTGTGACCTTGATCTTCAAGGTAGGGGGACAAATGTAATGTAACACATAAAACGTCATCTTGTGATGATTTGCCAAGCCAAAGTTCACTTTTGACCTTTACATGTGAACTTGACCTTTGAGATAGGGAGGAAGTTTTATTAGATATTGTCAAGAATAACATAACATGCTGACCACGTTTCATCACAAGAGTGGAAACAAGGTTTTTTTACTAAGATTTGATCTAGTCACCTAGTGTTTGGACGCTCATGTCCCATATTCAAACTCAGCCTAGATAGTGTCAAAGTAAATAGTTTGACAAGTTTCATTATGGTTGAGTCATAAATGTGGCCTCTAGAATGGTAACAAAGTTTTCCCAATCTCTGACCTTTATGGTGACATAGTATTTGAATGCACTTGAGTCAGATTCTAACTCGGCTTACAGGACAAAAAAGTTAGCTCTTAAACAGTAATTGTGTTGAAATAAGTGAACATAAATATATAAGTTGTAATTCCTATAATGTATCTTTTTTTAAGGTGACAGTGGACAAGTTCAAGGTAAAACAAGATGTGTTTGTGAAACACAATGTCCCCCTATATGATGTTTGACATTGTAGGATGACCTTGACCTTGTGAAGGATGACCTTGACCTTTCACCACTCAAAATGTGCAGCTCCATGAGATACACATGCATGCCAAATATCAAGTTGCTATCTTCAATATTGCAAAAGTATTCATAAAATAAGCGATTTGGGCCACATATATTTGACCTCTGACCTTGAAGGATGACCTTGACCTTTCACCACTCAAAATGAGCAGCTCCATGAGATGCACATGCATGCCAAATATCAAGTTGCTATCTTCAATATTGCAAAAGTATTCATAAAATGAGCGATTTTGGCCACATATAATTGACCTCTGACCTTGAAGGATGACCTTGACCTTGACCTTTCACCATTCAAAATGTGCAGCTCCATGAGATACACATGCATGCCAAATATCAAGTTGCTATCTTCAATATTGCAAAAGTATTCATAAAATGAGCAATTTTGGCCACATATATTTGACCTCTGACCTTCAAGGATGACCTTTACCTTTCACCACTCAAAATGTGCAGCTTCATGAGATACACATGCATGCCAAATATGAAGTTGCTATCTTCAATATAGCAAAAGTTATTGCAAAATGTTAAAGTTGGCGCAAACAGACAGACAGACCAACAGACCAACAGACAGACAGGGCAAAAACAATATGTCCCCCACTACTATAGTGGGGGACATAAAAACACAACCAAGTAAACAACAGGATAATGTGCCTGAACATTTGCTCAGTGTTGATTATCAACAGCCATCACCAGATCAACCACCAGCAGCTCAGCAGTTTTATCCACAGATGCACTTTCCACAAGGATATTATTCAATAGCAACACATCATCCTCCGTTTTATCAAAACACTTCCCATGGAAGTGGCAATTACAAAACATGGCTACAAAATCCAGTTGATTATTCTACGCTTCAACAAATGGTGCAGTTAAATACAACAACCAATCCACCAAGTAAGGAAATAGATGCAAGACCAATATCAAGTAAAGTCAAAACTATTGTTATTTTCTTATTTATGTTGAAGTATATTACCCTATTGTCCATATGCCTTGGATTAACACCAAATGCTACCAATTGACATGTTAAAGTGTGGCACGAGCTGTACAATAGCTAAAAAAATCTATAAACACCAATGCAAAATGAATAAATGCCATAATTTTCATATATTCAAATGAAAATCCCTGATTGAATTCAAGGTTAAATGGTGAAAAATCATTGGTTTTTACTGGGAATGTAGACATGGAACTTTTTTGTATTCAAAATGTATATTTTGAACAGGGGAAAATAGCTGAGTAGCTGAGTGGCAAATGGTAAAACAAGAGCTGTGTTTGTGAAACACAATGCCCCCTACTGCACTTTGAAGCCGCACGGCAGCTATTTTAGAAAAAAAAGACCTTTGACCTTAAAGGATGACTTTGACCTTGACCTTTCACCACTCAAAATGTGCAGCTCCATGTGATACACATGCATGCCAAATATCAAGTTGCTATCTTCAATATTGCAAAAGTTATGACCAACCATAAAGTTTAGGGACAGACACACACATACAATGACAGACAGACAGACAGGCCAAAAACAATATACCCCCAATCATTTGATCAGGGGGCAAATGATCCGGGGGCATAAAAACAATTTTCTGTCAGAATAGTAAATGAAAAACAAGACTATTGTCAAGCAATATGGTCCCCTACTGGTGAAACTCCACCAGTTTCAGCAGTATATCTAGTCTATTTGTTGCCATGTTGCATGATTTATGCAGCTGTCCTACCGACGTGTTGTTGTATAATATATGTAATGCCCCGTCATTGTTTCGTGTAAGCAATACGTAGGAGCAAAATGAAATGATGTGCATAATCTCCATATTGCCATCTACCTATGTTTGAAGTTTCATGAACAATTATGAATAACTTTTCAAGTTATCGCAGGATCCACCATTTTCAGCAATATTTCTAGTCTTTTTGTTGCCAAAGCAACCTTGACTTAGGAACAAAATGAAATGACATGCATAATCTCCATATTGTCATCTGTCCATGTTTCAAGTTTCATGAAAAAATATGAAGACATTTAAAGTTCTCGCAGGATCCAGAAAAGTGTGATAGACTCACAGACTCACACACAGAGCGCACCCATAAGTACCCTCCGGTTTAGTAGAAGTAGAAGTAGTAGTAGTAGTAGTAGTAGAAGTAGTAGTAGTGGTAGTAGTAGTAGAAGAAGTAGTGGTAGTATTAGAAGTAGTAGTATTAGCAGTGGTAGTAGTAGAAGTAGTAGTAGTAGTAGTAGTAGTAGTAGTTGTAGTAGTAGTAGTAGTATTAGTAGTAGTAGTAGTAGTAGTGGTAGTAGTGGTAGTAGTAGAAGTAGTAGTAGTAGCAGTAGTAGTAGAAGAAGTAGTAATTGTAAATGTAGTAGTAGTAGTAGTAGTAGTAGTAGTAGTAGTAGTAGTAGTAGTAGTAGTAGTAGTAGTAGAAGTGGTAGTAGTAGAAGTAGTAGTAGAAGTAGTAGCAGTAGTAGTAGTAGTAGTAGTAGTAGTAATAATAGTAGTAGTTGTAGTTGTAGTAGTAGTAGTAGTAGTAGTTGTTGTTGTAGTAGTAGTAGTAGTAGTAGTAGTAGTAGTAGTAGTAGTAGTAGTAGTAGTAGTAGAAGTAGTAGTAATAGTAATAGTAGTAGTAGTAGTAGTAGTAGTAGAAGAAGTAGTAGTAGTAGTAGAAGTAGTAGTAGAAGTAGTAATAGTAGTAGTAGTAGTAGTAGAAGTAGTAGTGGTAGTAGTAGAAGAAGAAGTAGTAGTAGTAGTAGTAGTAGTAGTAGTAGTAGTAGTAGTAGTAGTAGTAGTAGTAGTAGTAATAGTAGTAGTAGTAGTAGAATTAATAGTAATAGTAGTAGTAGTAGTTTTAGTAGTAGTAGTAGTAGTAGTAGTAGTAGTAGTAGTAGTAGTAGTAGTAGAAGTAGTAGTAGTAGTAGTAGTAGTAGTAGTTGTAGTCGTAGTAGTAGTAGTAGTAGTAGTAGTAGTAGTAGTAGTAGTAGCAGTAGTTACTGTAGTAGTACAAGTGGGAGTAGTAGTAGTAATAGTAATAGTAGAAGAACTAGTAGTAGTAGTAGTAGTTGTTGTTGTTGTTGTTGTTTTCATAGTAGTAGTAGTAGTAGTAGTAGTAGTAGTAGTAGTAGTAGTAGTAGTAGTAGTAGTAGTAGAAGTAGTAGAAGTAGTAGTAGTAGTAGTAGTAGTTGTAGTAGTAGTAGTAGTAGTAGTAGTAGTAGTAGTAGTAGTAGTAGTAGTAGTAGTAGTAGTAGTAGTAGTATGTAAAAATAGTATGATGAATGACAAAGCAAGATTGCTAACAAGATTTTTAAAGGCCTTTGAACTCTTTAAGTGTGACCTCAATATATTACAAAGCTTTGTCGGAGCCAGGAATATCCAATCTACTATAAAGTTACATTTGAACATGACCTTTGAAATACAGAGAAAGTGTTATTAGATACTATCAAGAATAACATGCTCACCAGGTTTCATCTTGACTGAGGCATAATGAATCCTCTACAGTGGTAACTAGTTCTTTTACAAAGATTTGCTTTGTTCACCTAGATTAGGACGCTTGGGTCCAAGATTCAAACTCGGCCTAGATATTGTAAAAAAAATTGACAGTTTGACAAGTTTCTTTAAGATTGATTCATAAAAGCATCCTCTATAATGGCAGATATTTTAATGCACTGGATCCAGATTCAAACTCAACCTATATACATCCTCCAGATACACATTCTGTGCAAGTTATGAGAGTGGTAACTAGATATAAGTTGATGAAACAAACCACACACCTGTCACTGCAAGAAACAAGGATATCAGTAAAACTGATGGATGCTCCCCAATGATGCTTTGTCGATATATGGGTTAATCGTGTGGAAAAAAGTGAGACCTTGAGAAAATCTAATATTAGCCTCAGTGATCTTGACCTTGACCCCAGTGACCTCAAACCTCATCAAAATTGAAGTTGGTCCATGCAAGGTACCTACATGCCAAATATATAAGAGATCGGTCAAATATTGAAGGCGCTATGAGAAACTGTAACCAAAGTGTGACCTTGAGAAAATCTATTATTAGACTTGGTGACCTCAAACCTCATCAAAAGGTAGAGGTCTATGCAAGGTACCTACATGCCAAATATGTAAGAGAGCGGTAAATTATTGAAGGCACTATGAGAAACTGTAACAAAAGTGTGACCGTGACACATGAAAATCTATTATTAGCCTCGGTGACCTTGACCCCAGTGACCTCAAACCTCATCAAAAGGTAGAGGTCTAGCAAGGTACCTACATGCCAAATATGAAAGAGATCGGTAAAGTATTGAAGGTGGTATGAGAAACTGTAACAAAAGTGTGTCGGAAAAATCTATTATTAGCCTTGGTGACCTTGACCCCAGTGACCTCAAACATCATCAAAAGGTAGAGGTCCATGCAAGGTACCTACATGCCAAATATGAAAGAGATCGGTAAAGTATTGAAGGTGCTATGAGAAACTGTAACAAAAGTGTGATGGAAAAATCTATTATTAGTTTTGGTGACCTTGACCTTGACTCCAGTGAACTCAAACATCATCAAAAGGTAGAGGTCCATGCAAGGTATCTACATGCCAAATAGTATTGAAGATGGTATGAGAAACTGTAACAAACGTGTGACGGAAAAATCTATTATTAGCCTTGGTGACCTTGACCCGAGTGACCTCAAACGTCATCAAAAGGTAGAGGTCCATGCAAGGTATCTACATGCCAAATATGAAAGAGATCGGTAAAGTATTAAAGGTGCTATGAGAAACTGTAACTTTTTTTTCCGTACGGAAGTACGGAAGGACAAACTGACAACTATATGCTCCCCATATATATATATATATATATGGGGAGCATAAAAAGCACTGTACATAGGATGATCAAAATAGCTCACCTTGAGATCTTTGTGATCAGGTGAGCTAAAAATTGCATGATAAATTATGAAGTTACAGTCTCAACAAATTGTTAAGTGCACCATATTTGAGATCTCATGGCCTGTAAGTGTTGCTTTGACTTTGAGCTAAGAGACAGGTTGTTTAGGGAACAACCCATATAAATATGATTAACATTAGAGGACTTAATTTAAAATTGCATGTTGATTGATGAAAATTTCAGTCTGCATAATAAGCTATATAATGCTCAATTTGATCTCAGCCCTCTGAGTGTAACCTTGGCCTTGCATGAGAGAGGGTCATTGGGTCTAATATGCAACACTGTTTTTCATATGGTAAACATATTTGTTAAGTTATTTAAAATGATAATAGTGATGAAAGTTTCAGTATGGACATTACAATTATCCGCTAATTCTAACCTTTGAGTTAAAGAGTTATACACATGACACACAGTTGCCTTATTGTACACATTTGTTGTGATTTTTGTTTAATTGCATAATTATTGATGATTTTTTTTCCCAGAATAAGAACTTTTATGTCCAAATTTACCTTTAATCAATAAGTGTTACCCTTGCCTTTGAGGGAAGGAGATAGATATGAGACAATTTTGACAGAATATCTTCTAATGGTGGACATTTGTGGTCCATGATGAATAATGAGGTTACAATACACAAAAGCTGTTTAAGGCCCAATATTGATTTTGACCTCAAAGTGTGACCTTGACCTAGGAGGCAGACAGACACATTTAACATGTGACACAATGTTTTGCCATGGTAGACAATGTTTTGCCATTTGAAGTAAGTTTTTTTGTAATTGCTTGATGAATGACATTGCAACAGTCCTGATAAGCTGTTTATGCCAAATTTGACATTTGAGCATTGCATAATGTAACATGTAACATTAATGGTCTTCTGATAGTGAACACTTTTTGTACGGTAAATTATTTTAAAATCGCATTATGGAATGAAACATTTACAGTCAAGACAAGTTGGGAACGGCAGTAAAACACCTACGCTTCCTCATTAAACAATTAAGTTTAGTATATTAAGCTTTCCATAAGGGGGTAGGACAAAAAATTAGCTCTTAAACAGTAATTGTGTCGAAATAAGTGAACACAAATATATAAGTTGTAATTCCTATATTCATTTTTTTTAAGGTGACAGTGGACAAGTTCAAGGTAAAAAAACACAACCAAGTAAACAACAGGATAATGTGCCTGAACATTTGCTCAGTGTTGGTTATCAACAGCCATCACCAGATCAACCACCAGCAGCTCAGCAGTTTCATCCACCAATGCACTTTCCACACGAATATTATTCAATAGCAACACATCATCCTCCATTTTATCAAAACACTTCCCATGGAAGTGGCAATTACACAACATGGCTACAAAATCCAGTCGATTCTACGCTTCAACAAATGGTGCAGTTCAATGCAACAACCAATCCACCAAGTAAGGAAATAAATGCAAGACCAATATCAAGTAAAGTCAAAACTATTGTTATTTTCTTATTTATGTTGAAGTATATTACCTGTCTGTCCATATGCCATGGATTAACACCAAATGCTACCAAATGCACATGTTAAACAAGAGCATGGCCTAGCGGGTGCAGACCACTCATCTATTTTTCTTTTTAAAGGTGAAGGGACCTATCTCAATACTTCAATCAAAAAGGGGGAGGGGTGGGGGTGGAGAGGGGTGTATAGTGTGGGGGTGTGGTCATTTATTACATTATCTTTCAAAAATGAAAAATGAAAATATGAACAAATGGAAGGGGGGGTTTATTGGGTGGGTCTTTCAAACAAAAATAATAAAAATATATATTTGTGTTTTTTTAACAATGTTTCAAAAAAAAACAATAAAAAAAAATGGAAAAAAATTTGGGTGGTTAGGAGGGATTCTGGGGCGTGGGGGATGGTTTGGATGGAGTCTGTTGTGGTATGTCAGGAAAGTGTTGTTTTGTCAAAGTATGAATCAAACCTGATCAAACATAAAGAAGTTATGGCAATTTTAGCAAAATTTAATACTTTGACCTTGAGAGGCAAGGTCATTCAATGGTCAAGGTCAAATTCAACTTGCCAGGTACAGTAACCTCATAATAGTAATAAATTATTTGAAAGTAATAGCCTTGATACTTTAGAAGTAAAGTTGATCTACATGTTAACACAAAATTTAACCAAATATTCAAAGTTACTAGGTCAAAAAAGGGCCATAATTATGTCAAAATGCCAGTCAGAGTTACATAACTTTGCCTGCACAGGCCCCATATGATAGTTAGTAAGTGTTTCAAGTATGAAAGCAATATCAAAACTGAATGAATACTTAAAAGGCTATCAAACAGAAAAGTTTTTTTAGAATAAGTACTAAGTGATGAAATATTGCAATCCATGCTATGTCAGTCAGAAAATCAGAAATATTTATCTAGGGAGCTTGGTCTTTTTGCAAGCAAGTAAATGTCAGAATGTAAATGTTATTTCTGATTTGCTAGACATTTATTAATACTCTTGTTTTAATTAACTTTATCATAACATCATAACTATTTACGAGACTGAATGACTTTTTCATATGGAAGCTAAGGTCAATGTTATATCTTAGTTTTTCTAGTTTTGTTTGTTACTATTCATTTTACTGTTACTATTGCTTCATATTCATTTAAGCAGAAAAGAACAATTCGTTGTTGTGTTGTTGTTATATGTACTAACTTAGTTACGTACGCAAAATACTACATGTACGCTGTATTTTGGAGCACAAGTCCTGAAGTTTTTAATTTTTAACCCTTATTGAAATTATTCAAAAAATTTCAAATAACATGCAATCGTAGTACACACACAATTGCACTTGTTTTTCAATTTTTCTTTTGTTTTCAGTGCTGGACCTGCTTCCGTATCAAGTTGAAATGCAGAAAAAATCAGGTATGGTTGATATGTATTATAACAAGAAATATCTTTCAAACAAGAGGGCCATGATGGCCCTGAATCTCTCACCTGACTAACCAAATACAATCCCAACCCAGATTTCATCAAGATAAACATTCTGACCAAATTTCATGAAGATTGGATGAAAACTGTGACCTCTATGGTCTACACAAGGTTTTTCTATTATTTGACCTAGTGACCTAGTTTTTGACCCCAAGTGACCCAAATGCAATCCCAACCCAGATTTCAACAAGATAAACATTCTGATCAAATTTCATAAAGATTGGATGAAAACTGTGACCTCTATTGTCTACACATGCTTTTTCTATTATTTGACATTGTGACCTAGTTTTTGACCTCAGATGACCCAAATACAATCCCAACCCAGATTTCATCATGATAAACATTCTGACCAAATTTCATAAAGATTGGATGAAAACTGTGACCTCTATTGTCTATACAAGGTTTTTCTATTATTTGACCTAGTGACCTAGTTTTCGACCTAGTGACCTAGTTTTTGACCCCAGATGACCCATAAACAATCCCAACCCAGATTTCATCAAGATAAACATTCTGACCAAATTTCATAAAGATTGGATGAAAACTGTGACCTCTACTGTCTACACAAGGTTTTTCTATTATTTGACCTAGTTTTTGACCTAGTGACCTAGTTTTTCACCCCAGATGACCCAAATACAATCCCAAACCAGATTTCATCAAGATAAACATTCTGACCAAATTTCATAAAGATTGGATGTAAACTGCAATGCAACCTCTATTGTCTACACAAGGTTTTTCTATTATTTTACCTAGTTTTTGACCTAGTGACCTAGTTTTTGACCCCAGATGACCCAAATACTATCCCAACCCAGATTTCATCAAGATAAACATTCTGACCAAATTTCATTAAGATTGGATGAAAACTGTGATCTCTACTGTCTACACAAGGTTTTTCTATTATTTGACCTAGTTTTTTACCTAGTGACCTAGTATTTGACCCCAGATGACCTATATACAATCCCAACCCAGATTTCATCAAAATAAACATTCTGACCAAATTACATAAAGATTGTGTGAAAACTGTGACCTCTACTGTCTACACAAACAAATTGTTGATGGACACACGCACGCACACACGCATGCACACACGCACACACGCACGCACACACACACACACGCACATATGAACGCCGGACATCACACGGTCACATAAGCATACCATGTCACTTCGTGACAGGTGAGCTAAAAAGATACGCAGTGTTGGTTTTGGTTTATTTTTTAGAAAGATTGTCAGTTTTATCAATGACATCTAAGTTCACAAATGTCTTTTTTCTGCACAGTTCCTAGCTGAATCACACACATATCAATAACAAGGAGTTGTTCCAATTTTTATGGCTTATTTCT